>NC_029779.3:43368644-43393297 GCF_000817695.3 Arachis duranensis | reverse complement strand
TAGAGTATTTAATGTTTTATAATTTTATAAAATATTGTAATAATTTTTAATTAATAAATGTAATATTAGGGTGGGAAAGCATAACAAATTAAATTACTACTACTAATAGATAGCGCCTAATGTAATATTATACAACAGTATTATATGGTTAATATAATTTATTATTTTCGATCAACAGTTAATTAACTAACAATCTTATTGATGTTAGAAGAAAGTAATTTTCGATCAACAGTTAATTAACTAACAATCTTATTGATGTTAGAAGAAAGTAATTTTCGATCAACAGTTAATTAACTAACAATCTTATTGATGTTAGAAGAAAGTTTGAATACACCAACAAAATATTAATATAATGCTAGGGCCAGCAACTTTTGTGATTATTAACCATCAATTAACTATCAATAATAATTTGATGGTGTAAGATTGGTGTGAGATTTCATCCAATGATTCACTTTTTTCTGCTGGTTACATGCTGGTCAAAATTCAATAAAATTGCTGGTCCCTAGACTTTCTCTAAATACAATATTGACTAAAAATACTGACTAATATAAATAAAAATTATTATACCAAACTTTTTTTAATATTAAAATCTAAGAATATGTCAGTATAATTTATTCTAAATTAAAAAATATATATCAAAAAAATTTTTCACTTTCTTCGAGCAAACTAGTTTCTTATGGTAGCATTTGTTTTAAAGTATTAAAACAGAGATTAAAAGATTGAGATTTAGTATCATATTTATTAGTTTAAAGATTGATACTAAAATTTTTGTTTCTGTCTCTAAAATGTCAATATTTCAGTATTTCTAAAAAGTAAAGATACATGAGGCTAAAATTTTTAGAGATGAAGACTAAAATTTTAATAATATTTTATATCTAAAATACCTTCATTTCAATTAATTAATTTCAATTTTATCATTTGTACAAATTAAATTAGAATTTCATTCATGTTTTAATTTCTGTCTCTCACTGTGTACCAAACAGAATATTAAAATTTATTTCAATCTCGATACCTTAGTTTTTGTCTTTTAATCTCAATCTTTCTGTCTCTATTTCTCCTCCAAACATTACCTATATATTTTTTCATTCTTTAATTTTTAGTACTTTGCTATCCAGCATTTGCTTGGATGGGCGTGTTTAGTGTTTGTCACATTTTGCACACAAATTGATACTGTTTATTCTACCGTGTGTTTGTCTGATCTAATAAATATCAAACAAAAATTCAAATCAACTACTATTGGGTTTGAAAACCTTGAGTTTAGTTTTGATAGTTTCTAAATTAGTTCTACTACTATACTCTTGATTGTTTCTTTAAATGCTTACAACTAATTCAGGCGTTGCTGGTGCTGTTTCCCATGCATGAGTAGTAGTCCCTGTAACACTTGAGCCAAGCCATATAATAATTTATGGTGATTTACAAGCATTTTTATAATTAAGAACAATTAAGTTGGTACAAGCTTATTTAAAATTAATGTCGGTGTACATCATATATTTTCTTTTGTGTGTTTTTTTATTAATATAACAGAAATTTTTTATTAAAAAACATAAAAATTTATTGATATAATATATAAAAAATTTTTACTTAACACAAAAATTTTGTACATAATGCATAAATTTGACAATATAACATAAAAAAAGTTTTTACGTGACAACAAAATTTTTATACATAATTAGCACATAAATTTAGCGATATAGTACAAAAAAAATTTTAATGTAGCCCAAACAAATTTTGTTGCACAACTCAAATTATTTCTATTGTTGTTCTGGATTTTATGTTATGTATCAAAATTTTTGTGTTATGCTCAATATTTTTGCTGTACAACTCAGAAATAATTATTACTATTATAAGTTTTATATAGGAGGAGAAGAAGACAACGATAATAATAACAAAAGAAGAAGATGATAAAAAAAATAGAAGAAATCAACAGAAAAAAAGAAAAAAAAAGTGATAATGATAATAGATAAAGACGACAATAATAATATAGAAAATGAGAACAAAAGAAGAGAAGAATAAAATGTAAAAGAAAGGAGAAGAAGAAAAAAAAGAAGACAAAAAAATAACAAAAGAGGTGTGCAGGTAAATTTTTATTTCACAGTGCTTGATTAGACTTATTTACACAAAATGTTTGGCGGATTAACACTTTTGAATAACTTAATGGTTAATTTCAGGCCTATTTTATTTGTATTTTGAATTTCGTTTTCAATTTTCTCCTCTCTTTCAAATATCTTTTAGAAATAATTTTAATTTTAATTTAAAAAAATTATCTATGTATATACATATGAGTTTTATCAACATAAAATATATTGTTTGTAACACCCCAATCTTCGACAAATCATGACCAATATCAAATGTTCAGATGTTACTTGTCATAAGAATCTACTTGATTCTATACCTAGATTTTAATATAAATCTTTACTGGTTTAATCATAAATAAATTATTTCTAGTAAAACGTCATATAGTTACTTGCAAAGACAATACTTTAAGGTCATATTACCCAAAAGCACATGATAAAGAGTATATATACATATATACATATATAAACATAAGTTAAATTTGAGAATACATGTCAAGTATCAAAATAACGAGTACTACACCAAATTATATCTACGCATTTTAAATCTCCCACTTCCACTCTTTCTTTGGTGTCGCTGCTACTTCTTCTTCTCTAGGTGCTGATGTCACTTGGTGCTGGCACTGCTTCTTCTTCTCTTGCATACGTGCACCCACACTTTTCTCCTCTAATCGCCATTCATTTCTATCTTCTGCTCACAGTCAGCCATATCCCAAATCTTACAACTTCTACTTCACAATGTGCCCAGTCACCTCTAAAAAATCCAACGCCACAACCGACACCAAACTCAACTTCATGTTTATAGTTATGCTATGCCTCATAATTAATGGAATTTGTTGGTGGGAAAGTTTTAAAGGAAGGCAAGTGTTTTGAGGTGAAGATGATAGATAAGGGAATGAGGCCTAATGCTAAGACTTACACAAATATTTGAGAGGTTGTTAGGGTAGATGAAAAAAAGATCAAGCAAAAACTATATAAAAAAAAGTATTTAATCTTGTACTTTTGGATGTTTTTTATTGATAAAATAATAAAAATAAATATGGATACATTGATTTTTTGCTTACATCATGATGGACTTTTTTCTACACTTTCTGATGCTTCTTATTGTTTCATGATTTCGGCTATTTTATACTTTCCAATGTTTCTTCTTAGTATAGTTTAGATGTTGGCTGATTTTTTAAAAAACTAACTGAATTAAAATTGGTTACAAAGATTTTTTTTAAGATTTCCATTACAAGAAAATGTTGAATATTATCGGATTTAGTGTTGCAGGTTAGCAGCAAATTTACTGACGAATTTGGCAATAATTTCTTAAAAAATTATCATCGGATTTAATTTTTTGACGATAAATTTGTCGGTAATAATTGAAGAGAAAAAAAAATTAGTGCGAACATTATCGTCAGATTTAGTGACAAAAAAATCTAACAGTAAGGTAATTAAATGAAATGTGCCGTTTTGGTCACAAGTTGTGCGTTATTGGCAGATTTTTTCGACGGTAAATCCGCTGGTAAAATTGACCCTAAATTCGAATTTGTTAACCCTTCTTCTCTATTTTTTGCGTCATCATTAACCTCACTTCTCTCCTATTTCTCTTTCTCTCTCACCGTTAGTCCCATCACTACCATTCGCTGTCATTTAGTCATCATCAACCGCTTCCTACGACTCCAGCCATCATCGCCGTCGAGGAGTGTCCACCTGGAACTTATTTCTGCCATGGAAGAATTTGTTTCTCCCCTGCGAATTGCTGCCTCCGTCGTTCGTCGCCAATTGCCTTCGTCAGCTGTGATATTATCCTTCCTCTTTCATCTAAGTATGTCGTCTTTCCTTTTTTCTTCTATTTTATTTTTTTTGATATTGTCGGCATTTGCTAAACCCTAATCCTACACTTTTTTTCCCTCCATTTTTATCCCTAGAAAATCAATATCATTAGTTTATTTGGACGGGACCTTAGTTGAACTATTCACTCATGATTATCTAATTATTTTAATCTTCTAAAGTTGTTATATTTATATTTTCTGTGAGACTTTAATAGTTTTAATAAGAATATTGATAGTAGTATCTTGATTGTGTTAATTTGTTTATACTGAAAATTTATGGTTTATTGTCAACCTGAAACTTATTTTGTTTGCTTAGTCTAATAACTTGAAAGTATAGAAACCTTAACCGCTTTTAGTTTTGAACTCTAATCCTACTTTTCGATTTCGTTTTTAACTCTGAATTTTAATTAGTTACTTAATTTTTATTTGGATTCGTCTTATTAGTGGAGTTGGAGGGGCCATACAATATTGACATTCCAGAGGGTAAAGGTGCATAATTTAATTACTTTCTTTACCTGACTCTGTTTTATTAATGCGTGTTTGTATTTTTTCTTTATTATTATCAATAATAAATTTCATTTTAGTGTTCGTATTCGTTGACATGAAATTATTCTAAATAAGCTTTCTGTATGTTGTGCTTTTTGGGCAGCTTTATTATTATCAATAATAAATTTTATTTTAGTATTCTTATTTTGCTCCCTCTGGCGCCTCTTTTATTTAATCTCAACTCACTCTCTCAATTTTATTTGTAACCATCTCTAATCTCAACTTTTCAATTTTTTAAGCTAATTTTAATTAGAAATTTATTTATTCTTGATACTGATGAAGTGTAAAATGTAATACTTCTAATCTACTTCTCGTGTTTTTGTGTAAATTTTAAGTATATTCTGATTTTGTAATTATGTTTTTCATGACGAATTTTAGAATTTAATTTTTTTATGCTAATTTTAGGTATATTCTGTTTCTATGCATCCATCAAATGTATCAAAAAGATTGAACTATTATCTTATGCTGATAACCATAAAAAATGTTATATAATTATGGTGCTTTGATTTGCAGTGTGTTGCTGATGACATAGAGGATTTAGAATACATTCCTAAACCAAAGTTTGAATGCTATTTTAAGATTATAAATGTTCAAAATAAGGTAAAGGTTTTCATCAATTCATGAATAATGGGTTATTTTACGTCATTTGCTTACTAATTACTTAAAAACGTTGGCAGAAGTTCGGACCCAATATGCCGAGGATCAAGCACAAGGAATGGAGTTATCACAACTTGATGAGAACTTGGGAGGAAGTGTGTCACAAATTTGGATTGATGATGAATATGAAGATGACAATGAAGATTATAGCTAATATTTTTAGTATAGTAGAAAAATACACTGGGATTATAATTGATGTGTTAATACACTTGTGTTGATATTTTGAATTGACTTGCTTGTTTATAGCACTTTTTTCTAGTTTGATAATACGATGAACTTGTTTATTTTTTTAAATACGATGAATGTTTTAATACAAGTTAGATGAAAATTGGATGAAAATTTATCTTGATTAAATTTATATTTATTTTATATGAAAACAAGTTTATTTTGTAATAAAAAAATCTAAAAAAAAAATCTGCTTTACCTTACTAACGGATTTATAGACAAAAAAGTTATATGTGTACAGAGTTGTAAATGCTTTTCTAGGTTCTAATTATTGACATAAAATTTGTTGAAAAATTTGACGCCAGTTATTGACAAAAAAATTTTCAAAAAATATGACGTTTTAGCGAAATGGATAGGAAGAAAGATCTGCCAATAACAGAGAAAAATCTGCTAATAAATTATCGATAAAAAAAAATGTCGGTAAATGATTATCGATAGACAAAATTTATCAGTAGCTAAAAATTTGTATGTAATGAAGATTAAATTTGTCTATAAAATATTTGTAATAAACAATTTTCTAGTAATTCGTTGGATTGTCCAGCCCAATTCCACCCTTAAGATACACTCATGATTTAGTCCTTGTAAATTTTAACTAGTTAAAACAACTCATACGGTGTAGATGGAAATTGCAAAAAATTTGTGATGCAGATGAAATTACAAGAGTTCGAAGTGCAGAACTGTTAAAACTCGGGTGCAAATGAAATTATAGAGAGCATGTGAAATTGTTAAAACTCAAGATATTGGCAGAACTATTAAAACTTAAAGAAATTGGTGTTGACATTGACAAATCAAGTTTTGAAAAGATGATGGACTTGAACTTAAAATAATAAAGTGCATAAAACAAACGAAAAAGAATTGACATAGACAAAAAATAAGATGGTAGTAGTGGTTGTGTTACAATTAAAGTATGGAAAGATAACCAAATAGGAGCGATATAAACATGAACAAAACTTGTTCTCCTTAGAGAATTTGAAACAAAAGTCTCAAAATTCTTAGGTAGCGTTTGTTTTGAGGTACGGGGATAGAGATTGAAATACTGAGATACAGTATTATGTTTGTTGGCTCAGAGATTGGTACTAAAATTTCTGTCTCTATTCCTAAAATTTCAGTATTTCAATACTTCCAAAAAGTAAGGACACAGGAAACTGAAATTTTTAGAGACGGAGATTGAAATTTTAATAATATTTTATACCTAAAATATCCTCATTTTAATTAATTAATCTAATTTTATCATTTGTGCAAATTAAATTAGAGTTTTATTCTTGTTTCAGTTTCTGTTTCTCACTTTACACCAAACAAAATACTAAAATTTATTTCAGTCTCTATCTCTTAGTTTCTGTTTTTCAGTCTCAGTCTTTTAATCTCTATCTCTCTACTAAATATTACCTTAAAGAGCATATAATAGTTTTAATACAAGTTAGAATTCATGATAGTAATTTAAGAATAAATTTAATATTCAAATGTTGTATATGTTATTAGATTGATGTACAATAAAGGATGCCTATTTATAGACAAAAATACAATCTAACCATAATTTTAAAATCAACTTAATATCAAACTAAATAAACAGATACTATGTTAATATATAATATCTTAAATATATTCTACTATGTGTGATAATCATAAGAATATTTATGACTATGGTCACGGATGAAAATGGATAATATAGAATAGACTTTAAGCTCAACTTTAATGCTACTTGTATGTTTAATATTTTTTTAATATTCGATTCTATTTTATTTTAAAATATTTATTTTACACAATGTGATACCTTTTTACTTTCTCAACTTAAAAATAATGAAATTTTATCAGATTTAAAATAAAAAAAATTAAAAAATATACTCGATCAATATTTAGAATCGAATTTAGGTCAAGATAAATTCAATTTCATCGTCTATACATGATGATACTGTTCAACACGTGGAGCATTACCAAGCACACGATTATTGAGAAGAGAAGGGGAGTCGGCAAGGGTAGTAGCATGGAGGACAAAAGGGATTATAGGCCAGGAATCTAGCTACGGAAAATGAAAGCCAAAATGTGTGAAGATAGTGGCAGCTGGAATAATAATAAGCGGCATTTATCAAGCATGGATGAGCATGACATATGAGACACTAATAATAAAGCAAGCAATGAAAGTGATGGAAGAAAGCCATCTGTTTCTTACTCTCTTACCTAGCTAGTAACATTATTGCATGGAGGATAAATCAACTCTATATATAATGATCGCATTCTCCTTAAAATTTGATGACGATATCTCCCACACCAATTATTTGTGGCACAAAAGTTAAGAGTTGGAAAATAAATTAATCATGGCTAATGGCATATGTAACGTAATAAACAAAATAAGAATAATAATATAACGATAATATATATTATTAAAAAATAATAAAAAGGAAAACTAGTAGAATAATTTTCAATAATTTTATATATGTTAAGAATTAAATTGACAATTCAATAATAAATTTGAATAGAAAAATGAAATGACGAATATTTTAGAATGAAAAAAAAAAGGAAAATAACATAAAAATAAATAAATAAATGAAAAAAATGTATTTTACCTATTACTTCCTACATTTGTCTCAAGTTTTTTATTTCTTAAAATTTAAAAAGTTTCAATCTTAACCCATCTTTTTAAAGGATTTTAATTCTATATTATGTGAAAAATTATTAATTGTTAACAGTAATCAACTTGAGAAAGTTTGAAAAAATAGTATCTAATGTTTTTAAAATACTCTGCTATTTAATTTGAGTCACATCTTAAACTTAAAAAGAATTGAAAAAAAAATTAAAGTCAGTAGAATTTATTATGTTTTGGCTAACACTTTTAATTATTAATCTAATTTTTTTAGTCTAATAATCTAATAATATACTTTTAGTCCATACTTTTAAAAATTATTGAATAACTAAAAATAATAAATTTCATTAATCTTCTAATATTCCTCATTAAAAAAATAATATCTAAGATTTTTAAAATATGGTGCAGTTTAATCGAGCCAATACTTTTACTTGAGAAAATTATATATAAAAGATTTATTTATACACTTATTCTATTAGCTGAATTTTCATATTTTCTTGAGAATTAGATGTAAGTATTTTGATCCAAACTAATATATATTATTATGTATATCTTCTGAACTCTTATATCTTATCTTGTGCATTATATTTATTTTCTATTAAGAGATATTCTTAGTACCTTCAATTATGTATATACATCAGAAATACTTTTAAATTGATCTAAAATCTATTAAAACCTTGGAACTCTTCTAAATCCGTGAATACCAAATATTGTTATTGTAACACCTTACCATATTTAGTATTATGCTTAAGTCATAAGACTGAGATAGTAAGGTATTACGATCTCTAAGAATAGTAATATATATATAATAATAAAGAAAAAGATATTTAACTAGAAGTTTTGAAAAACAGTTAAAACAAAATCTCAAAATAAAAATGCGCAACACTCAGGAAAGGATTACTTGCGTGCTAAGAAATCTAATAGGAACATGATAAAGATAAGTAAAAGAATAAAGGACAACCAAGGAAGCAGCATAATTAGCCCCTGACTCAGCCTGCGAAGCTAAGGCTGGCCGGAGGGTATATATATATACATCTAAACATACATAAGTGTTCTCAAAATGTCCCAAAATACACTATAGTATCAAAATAACTCCTATCTCTCCCTCAACCTCTAAGAGGAGCAGCATACATAAGTTACTTGGAGAGTAAGCTAAACATATATATACATATATACAGCCAGAAACCAAAATACACCCAAAGACTACTTCGCTTTCCAGGATCCAGACGCCTAGCGAGGAGCCTCTCGACCTGCATCTGAAAAACAATAATACAATATAGAATGAGAACCAGAGGTTCTCAACATGGTAAAGTGCCACGCGTATAATAAATAAGGTCCTGAGAATGCCATAGGCAATCCTAAAACTCCGTTATACAATTATCCAACTCAAGTACTAAACATAAGCCATAAACAGCGGTAGGTATTCTAAATCTACCTAACTTACTCAATTTCAGTCCACACCTATCACCAAACTATTTTTCCATTTCCTCCATCCCTCCATCATCCATAATTCAACAGGAACAAACAACCAAACAAGTTCAAGCACAAGTAATGAACAGATAATACAAGTAGCAAATATACAAGTAGCAGGTGATATATATCAATTAAGCATTCCCAATTAAGGCATAGCAAACAAAGCACACATATGCATATGATGAATGTCTATCCTACTGGCCGTGAGCTCACGTGTCAGTTATTTTGCCAGAACCCAACACATCTGGTAGCTAACCCAGACATTGGTCTCTAAGTTGCGCATCTCCAGGAGGATCATAAACGAAGGAGAGTGCCTTTCCACATCGAAGGAGTGTGCCTTTCCACCTTCTCCTAGAGAATATACGAAGGAGAATGCCTTTTCACATCGAAGGAGTGTGCCTTTCCACCTTGCAACCAGAGAAAAATGTGGGAGAAACAATACGAAGCAAAGTGTCTTTCCACCTTCCTCATATCTGCATCACGACAAGAGAGGGAACTCCCGTCCTCAACTTGCCATATCGACCATTTCAGCCACACACAGTCCTTCTCAAATCTCATCATTTATCATCATCATTTCCTTACATTCGTTCTTTATAGCCATAACAACACGCATTCATTTAGCTTTCACATCATTCTCTTATAATTCATCACGTTTACCCTTTCCGGGTTCCGACCAAACCATTTATCAAACTCTTCTCAACCTCTTTAATATCGAATAATTTTAAAATCAACCAAACTCTAACATTAAATCAATCACATCACACGAAGATTAAACTTTAACTTCTCGAACCCATTACTATCACTAAGACATCCTTGACACTCTATTTTCTTTTCTGTTTTTAATATAACAAATGAACTCGGAATTGCGCAAACTTTATATTCAGGCGTTCATCTTGAAATAAGCTTTCTAACAAACCAAAGATCATAATTTTCTGATTTCTCTAGCCTTAGAAATAAAGGAAGAATCATGACTGATCTGCAGTGCATAAAACCAGAAAAACAGCAGCAGCATGTGATATTCAAAATTCAATATAAAATCCAAGTTAAATCCAATGACTTTAAAAATTAATGTAGTTAAACTTGACTCATCCAGGTTTCTTTCTCAATTGGTTCTGAGTTAATACCAATTTTAATGAAGAAGTTACATTACCTGGAAGTTAAGTAAAAATGAGTCAAAATCTGTTTTTGAAACCAACAAGCTTAGTACCTTTCAATTTGAATAACTTTTATTACAAAATTCTAATTAAGCTAAATTTTGGTTTGAGAACTCTTAGCTCATCCAGAAACAAGTGTGTTTTAGTTGCAACCCAATTGCTATTCAATTATAAGAGTTACAAGCATTGGAAATTGATACATAGCTTGCTGAAATCTGTTTCTTTTCAGCTTTGACCACCAATATTCAAAAATTCACCACTCCCAATCTCAACTCTTAAAATTATGAAGTTTTAGAGCAATAAAGCAAGTTAATCAAATTTTATAATAAAATTGGTTTCACTCCAAAAATCAACTCGTAGAAGTTGCAGCAAGACAAACAAATTACTACCCTGTTTAACCTTTTCTGCTGCAGGACAGATTTAACAACCTAACTTTAAAAATTTGCCATAAATTGTATATTTAACAAAAGGTTCCAAATTTTTCAATTTAGTTTCTTATATTCCCAAGTTTAGCCCAAACTTGGTCTCATGCAATTCCGATAATTACATAAATAGTTACAGCATATGCAATACCACCACAACACAACTCTGCGTCCTTATTAACAAACACCAATCCTAATCCATCATAAATAAATATAAGAGCACACCTTTAATAACTTTCACACCTTATAATTCCAATATATATCCACCAACAAATCTATTCCAACAACATTACAAGGCTAATCATTAAATACAACAAACAATTCAACTTATCCTATAGTTCCTCTAACCTAAGTTTTCACAACACCGTATATTAAACGTGCGAAACTTAAACCATACCTTGGCCGATCACTTTATTCAACCCAAGGCAGCCTCACAAGCAAGAACACAACCCTCCAAGCTCAAATAAACAGCCACAAACCAAGCCTCAATCACCAATAAACCTCCAAATACTCACTTTTTACTTCCAATATCACATGTATGTTCCAAATAAGATTTTACCTAATAGAATTAAAACCAAATTAAAGATTAGGGAAACTTTACCGCTCCTACACGCGTAGCAACTCAAACCCAGTAAGCTCCGCAAGCTAAATCGAACCTAGAACATCAAAATTGGCAAAATCTCACCATAAGATTTCAATTTCAAGAACAGAAAGAGGGGTAGAGATTCTGGAACAGAAATGGAGCTTACCAGTGAAATTGATCCAATACAAATGTAGAGCTCAACGCGCTGGACGCGTGGCCGCGAATGGTGCGACAATCGGAACCCGGACGGAAGAGTTATGGCGGATTAAAGGAGGTTAAGGGTTTGGGGGCTCTTCTTCCTCCCCAAATTTGTTTTGCTGCGTTGCATGCAAATGGGGGAAGAAGGAGCTGCTGTCTTCTTTAAGTGTTTGGATCCGGTGGACCCACGGGCCCGGTTCAACCGGTTCGGCTCTTTCGGTCCGATTTTGGGCCAAAATTTTGAAATTGATATCAAAATTCTCGTTTTGACGAACTCTATCCTATTTTGATACTAGTTTTGTATTTTTAATTTTTCTATTTAAAATTCGATTTATTGACTAATTATTTACCAATTTTATCGGAGTTTACAGTTATAAACTTTAAGTTCTAGAAAGTAATTTATCTAATATTTTATAGAGTAATTTATTAATTAAGTTTTTGTTATAAACTGAATAATTATATACAAAATTATTAAGAGTTAATTTAAGAATTGTATTTTAATGTATTGAATAATGTAAATGAGTTTTTCACAAATATCCAATGTAGTATTATTAGATTAATAAAACTAACTAACTTTTAAATATATTATTTAAAAACATGAATTTAATTGAATGATCATATAATATTTTTACATGAATCACACCTCTATTATCATTCTTTCATATTCATTCCCATTCTCTTCCCCATCAACATTATTTTCTCATGTCTCATTTTCATTCACCCCCGTATCTACACCCAATTTCCCCGATCTCTGCCACCACTACCTCCTCTGCAAGCCACCGTTGTTGCAATTTCACTATTTTCAATCCTCCTTCTTCAACCACAGCAGAAGCAGAGGTACAAATAAATCTTGTTCATCCCAATTCCAACATTACAAGAAAAAAAATCTATGGCCACGCTTTTTTCTTGTCACGCTTTAAAAGCGTGGCCAAAAATGGTCAATGCCTACGTTTTTATGAGGGTGACGATTGATTAGAGATTTAGCTACGTCTTTTTACTACGCTTAAAAAGTATGGGCAAAAGTGGTCAATGGCCACGTTTTTATGAGGGTGGCAATTGATTTGAGATTTGACCATATTTTTTTTCACTTAAAAAGCGTAGCCATAGGAGAAACAAGCACGCTTTTAAAGTGTGGCGACAAAGTTTTGTTTTAGTGACATTTTAAAAGCGTGGCCGTTTCCTATAGCTCTTTTGGCACGCTTCAAAAGCGTGGTCAAAAGGTCCTTTCAAAAATAAAACTCTGTGTTCCTTTATAAATCAAAACGCTACGTTCCTTTATAAATCAAAATGCTGCATTCTCTCCTTCATTATTCGAAATTAAAGAACCCTCTTTTTCTCTTCAAAGAACCCAGAACCAGAAGTTAGCAATTGACACATTGTTACATAAATAATTCTCTTCAAATAACAATATATGAAATTAAAGAACCCCCTTTCTCCTTTAAAGAACCCAGAACCCTAAAAGCTTCGAAGAACCGCAGCCCTCCACGAAGAACCCCGGCCCTCCGAAGAACCCTAGCGCTCGCAATGCCTCTGCCGTCACTCTCTCTTCTGGAACTCCCACCATCGCTGCTCCTTCGGCGGTGACTCTCGCTGATGGTGACTCTCTCGGCGCTCACCATCCATCGCAAGCTCTCTGTTGATGGCCAAAAGAAACCCTTCCGTGGAGCTGTTTTGAGAGCAAGGGTAGCATTGGTCACATCGTCGACGTCCTCGTCATGTCTGATTCCCTTCGCCACCGTGAGCTCTCTTTCTCTCCTCTATTTTCTTTTTTGGAATTTTTTGGGCCTCGAAAATTTCAATGCGATATCATATTCGCACATTTGTCTGATAAAAAAACATGCCTTATATTGCTATATATGCTTCGTAGATTCTCTTATTGATGTGAAAGGGAAGTGATAGGGTTTTCTTTTATTAGTATAAGGCTCCCTTTTGCTCTCTGCTCTCTTGCTATTGGTATGCTTTAAAAACGTAGCCACATGTCTCGCTATTGGCGCGCATTAAAAGCATAGCTATATGTAAATCTATTGGCACGCTTTTAAAGCGTACCAATATCTTGTTTTTGCACGTTTTAAAAGCGTAGCCATATCTGGCACGCATGGCCACGCTTTTAAAGCGTGGCGATATTTAAAACCGTAGCAAAAAATAAAGCGTGGCAATAGGTTACCAAAAGCGTGGCGATAGAGCAACCAGCATTCTTGCAGACGTGACCCTTTTAAAAGCATGCTGGTAGCTCAAAAAGTGTGACAAAAAACTATTGCTACGCTTTTTCAACTTTTCTCCACGCTTTAAAAGCGTAGCAAAAAATTTTTCAACTTTGAATGTCTTTTTGACCTTTGTTCCATTAGGTCCATCTTCCATTGGGTTAGGTCTCCTTCGTTTAATAGAACGACCAATTGGCCTCTTAATCTTGGGGCTATAAAACTTAGTTAGCCAAATTTCTCCCAATACTCTTTACTATTGACAAGGCTTATGAAATGAGTATAGGTAACCTTGAATGCATCCATCTTTAGCCATTGATGCACATACCCCTCTGGTCTATCTCCTCACTTTGCTAATGCAGTCATTGTATGCACACAAGGGATGCCTAGCACAACAAGCATATTTGAATTATAATCAATTTATTAGGAACATATATCAGTAAATTCTACCCAACACTAAATGGGGACAAAAACTAAAAGTTGTACCTATAAGTTGCTAAATTTTACAAGTACATGTGTTGTTCCCTAGATGCACCCCCACTTTCTTCATATGATATTGTACCTTAAATTTGACTAGGTAAGTTCATGCATTCTCATTGACCCTCTTTAGTCTATTTCTATTCTCCTTGAACTCTGCATATGTACTGCTCTTAGCACAAGCCCAGACAACATTCTTTAACTGCTTGCTCTTATACTTATTAGTGAAATTCTTTTAAATATGTCTTGCACATTTTTCATGATGCGCGTTCGGCATAACTTCTTTCAGAGCCGGCAGCAGACCCTATGCAACATTGCTCGATGTTATAACTAATAACTAAAGAGATAAAAAAGTAAAAGAAATTAACTAGATTAAAAATCCAATACTTGATATCTTTTGCTAATCACTAATGAAGTTCTACCCTTCAATAGCAGCACTGCCTAAGTCATTTTGTAACAATTCTAGAAACTATGTCCAACTAGCTTTAGTCTCATTATCAACTACTACATATGCAATCACTTAAAAGTGATTGTTGTCATCTTGTACTACTGCTAATAGTAGTTGTCTTCCGTAATACTTCTTCAAAAAGCATCCATCTAATCTTATCAATGGTTGACAGCCAGTCTTAAATCCTTATTTATAAGCATCTAAGCAAACATACAACTTATCAAAAAGTGGAAGTAACTGAGGAATAGGCTCCGCTGATAAAAGGACAATTGAACTAGGATTACTTCTATATAGTTCTTGCAAGTAGTCTCGCAACTTTCTATATTAAGACTTCTCATTACCAACATACTTTCCTCTTGCCATTTTCAAACTCCTATACAACATTTTGTCGCTGATTATCACATTGTAATCAATTTTGATAATGATATCATGCCTTTGCATGGGTTAGTCCTAGCTAACTTAGAAGTCTTTTTGACAACTTTTCTGCAACCTAATTTTAATCTGCCATATTGCTTTTGAACTCTCTCCCACAAGTGTACACGAGATTAAAAGTCTTAATCTAGTAACCACTAGACCTTGAGGATTTAGAGGATTTGATTTCCTCTAACCCAAAACGCTCCAAACCATCTTCTTCTCCACTCGGTCCCAGACCCCCTTATTACAAACCCGAAACCCGAACTCTATGGTTTCACCACTCATCTAACTTTTATTTTATTTATTTTATTATTATTATTTCCAGTTTCACCATGAGAATGTTCTTTTAACCAAATTATCCGTGATCATGGGGTTCACTTATCCCACTAATGGAAACCCTAATCGACGGACCATCGACCATGGAGGAGTTGGAGGAAGAGCTTCATCTGACGAGTTTGGGCGTGCGGTTTCTCGAATAGCCGTGGCACAGATTTGCGAATCTGCAGGGTTTAATGGCGTCAAGAATTCCGCCATCGAAGCACTTTCCGATGTCACAATTAGGTACCTTATTGACTTGGGGAAAATTGCTGAATTTTATGCTAACCTTGCTGGTAGATCGCAATGTAGTGTCTTTGATTTGATTCTAGGGTTAGAGGATTTAGAACAGGTCAAGGGTTTCATAGGTTCTGGTCAAAGTCAATGCCTTTTAGGTTCAGGAACTGTTAGGGATCTTATGAGGTTTGTGAATTGCGGTGATGAGGTTCCTTTTGCTCAGCCAATACCGAATTTTCCAGTGATTCGGCAGCGGAAAGTTATCCCTAGTTTCTTGCAAATGGGGGAGGCACCACCTTCTAAGCATATACCGCCTTGGTTGCCGGCATTGCCGGACCCTCACACTTATATTCACACGCCTATGCGGGATGAGAGGACTTGTGATCCCCGGGAAGACAAGGTTGAACAGGCCAGGCAACGTAGAAAGGCTGAGAGGTCGTTGTTAAGCTTGCAGAAGAGGTTGTTGTTGTGTAGTGGTTCAGTAGAAACACGCAATACGACTTCTAATGTGGTTGTGCCGAGTGGGGGTGGTGCTTCACTTAGACAAGGAGAAGGTGAAGGGGGTGATAAGAACCCTTACCTTAAGGCTCCTGTGGATAATAAAGATGTTTCTCCAGTTCCCTTGCCGGGGAAGCTTTCTGATGATGTTGATATGATTGCGAATCATGTTTCTGTGTTGGAGGCATTTGCTCCTGCAATTGAGATGATGAGGAGTAGTGGTGTTTTGTGTGAAGATGACGGGATGCAAGGGAGAACAGTTCTTCCAGCTGTAAGACCTACTGTTTATTTCAAGTTCAGGGCTGGAAAAAAGCTTATCCACGAGTCCTTGGATATGAGGAATCAGAAGAAGGATGCTTCACGAACAGCGGCCTTGGCTGGTAGAGAAGATGAGAGGGATGATAAGAAGAGGAGAGCTGAGCTTATTCTCAAACAATCTATGGAAAACCCACAAGAACTCACTCTGTTCTAGATTAGTTTATTGACTGGATTTGTTGGATTATGTAAGAATTGAGTTTGTAAAAATGAAGACCTTCAAGGGTTAACCCTTTTTGTCTTAATTAAAACCTTTTTTTCTGTAGCTGTGACTTGTGTTCGAATTTTTATTGTTATTCTTTTATCTTTATTGATTTTTTTATCTATCTTTCATTAATATTATTTCATCTTTTATAAAAAATATCAATGTAATGGGATTGCATGGCTTCCCCCATTTTGAGGGAAAGGTTTCGGAAGTCTCTGCATTTCATCGAAAAGGTAAGACTACATTACTCTGTTTTATCTAAGATTTAGGATATTGAACTGGTGTGATAGATTATTCCTGTAAATTTAGGTTTTCTGTATTCACATATTCCCTCCGCTCCAAAATATCTATCACTTTGGAATTTGGTTCATTGATTACTCAATGCATTTAGACATGAATTGTATCCAAAACATTAAATATTAAATGTACCAAAAATTCCAAAATATTGGAGTATCAATTTTCCTGATTTTCATAATACTGGTTGATATCCTTATTATTGTAATATCTGAATACTGATGTTCAACAGTTAAGTGGTCTCACAGTCTGCTGCCTGAATTCCAATAATTTGTCATTGAAAAATCTTTTTTCGTTGAGATTGTAGTTTGATTTACTGAGAATTCAACTTGAACCTTCTTTTAATGTTATCATCATCTGTTTTGATTGTACTGTTTTGCTGAAATTTCAGAACAGCAATCCTCCTTTATTATCTGCTTAGCTTTGTTCTGTTAATTTGTTCAGCATCCAAGCCTGAGCTCATCCTATAAGTATGGAATTCCATGATATTCATTCGTTGATTTCTTTGGCATCAATTATTTCAGTTCATGCATATATATGCTTTAATGTTCTGACTGTTATATTGGTTTAACATATTATAATCACAATTTTTTAAGGTTTTGCTATTGTGTGTCCTAAGGGCACCCATTAAGATCTTTGTTAGTGGAATCCTTTGAAACTCAATACATTGATAACTTTAAAACCTTAATGATTGTCCTTTGGCACGCATTAGGAAAATCTTCATTCTTTTTCCAAATGTTTATATAAGTTGATGGCTGAATTCATTATGGTGATGGTTTCTAGTCTTCCCAATCTGAAAGTGAGTGTCCTGTGCTAACTCTTGCAAAATGGTTGTCAGATGAGTTTGAAGAGAATATTTGGGGTAATGTGCCTTCTACTTTATTGCATTTAACATAGTTTGTAGCTTTGAATTGATTGAATTCACTTCTTGTTGTTTTCTAAATCTCTCAATGCGTTAAATGATTTATTTATCGTAAATTTGTGTTAAAAAGTGTTCTCCTGTTTTCTACTAATAATGAATGTTGTCTCTGTTTTCTTTTATAAATTTCATCCCATGTTTGGTGTTGCTATGAGCTGCTGCTTCTAAATTAAATGGTTGTTTACGCTGACTCTTGTTGTGCTTGTACTATTCAACGATGTTTTTGGTCATAATTTGTTTCCTTTTGGTCCACCATGTATGCCGCATGTGTGTTTGATGATTGTTGTACAGAAAGTTGACATGGGGACTGTCGAATGAATTTTTGACAAAGTGTGGAAGGAACTGGACAGAGATAAGGGAAAGAAGAGGGTGGGAATGCCACGAAAAAAACAAACAGCTGTAATTATGCGGGACTCTGATATTCTGTTGATACATGGCCATTTTATCGGCGATGTTGCACCATTGTATGGGGAAAGGTCACATTTTTAATCCTTCTTGTGAGACTGATTTCTAATATGAATAAATTAGTGAATTGTTCAAAACTGCTGCCTTTAAATAAGAAATTTTTGTCTTTATAGGACAAGTTAATTTATTTATTCATAGAAAAATGAAATTTTATTAGATTAGAAGGGAATATAGAAAAGAGGTAAGCCATCCATTCCTTGCTTATATACAAAAAGTATTGGTAAGAAATAAGACATTTAAGGCATAGCTATTAAGAACGCTTGCCAATCCCTTTGATTATAAGATGGGTTTTGATAAATGAAATACTACACAGTTAACATTTAGAGCATTTCCCCCTGCATTTGATATTTGAAATAATTCTGTATATTATATTGTTGTCTCAGCTGAGTTCCCTATGATTGTGTTGTTATTATATTTACTGCTAGGTGTTTAGATTATATCATTATATTTTTTAGTTTCAAGTTATTAGCATGTGAAGTATCTTTTTTCATTTTATTCTGGATATATTGTTTATTCTATTTAGTTTTTACTGCTAAGTGTGTGCTTATCTAGGGTAAAAATGGAAAATTCCTCCCCATTCCCGAACCAAAAGTGTTAGATTTGCTACTGTATTGGACAGTATAAATTAATTGATCTTATTTTAAGTCTTTCTTATATTCGCAATAAGAACTTACTATTTAACAGTTAAAATTGATCTATGTGTTGTATTACCTTTGCATTAGCCACTATTATTTTTATTAATATGCCCTCCTGAGTGTAAGGAGTTTCTACTTAATCCTTTGGTCCTCATTTTTAAGATTGAAGTGAAACCAGGTTTAAGTTGTCACTTTCTTCTTAAGACTGAACCTTCTATGACATTAAATAGGGTCATTTGTTGAACTATTTGTGTTTTTCCAATATTTATCATCTATGGGTCATTTGCTCATCTTTCATAAGTTTGATTTTTAGTGAAAATCATATAGGTTATGCTTTTCACTTGCTATATTGTGTACGGAGGTTACTGAGTAGGCTGAGGCTCTCTTGAATTGGAATACTTTAAAAGAAAGAAATAAATGAATCTCATTAATGAAAAGAACCAAATTTTTAGTTTCTGACAGAATTAGATATATCACAAGCTTAAGGCATTGCTGTGGAAAAGTCTATGTGGTTATAAACTTTGACACTTTTGTGCAGGAATTATCATCAAGTAGTGCAAACTATATCCAAGGGATTGCCATAAGAAGTAAAATAAATTAATTCAAAAAGATTTTAGTGCCAATTGAAGGGTAATTCTTGAACATCACACACTCATAACAGAAGACTCATGCCGATTGTTTATATAAGAAAGGGGCCAAATCAAAAGGAACTAAGCTATGAAATTGGACTCGAGAAATTTAACTATAAAAGTTGAAAAATGAAATAAAGCAGTTGAAATCCTTACTTGATGTCATATTGATATGTTCATATAATAATAAAAAACAGACATCTCTATTATATATTATACATATAGATGTCTAGATATACATTATTGTTCTTGTTGGCGGAGGTGGTGTTATTGTTCTTGTTATTGTTGTTATTATCTATGTTGCTATTGCTGCTGCTACTTTTGTTGTCATCATTGTTTATCGTTGTTTATGATGTAAGAATTATATTGTAATTAAAAATATTGAGACCTTAATTTGCAAAAAATAAAGGGTCATTTTAATAAACATATTAAATTGAAAAAGAGATATAAATGAATAATTATTTTAAAAAAAGTTAATAATCGATTTTGACTGTATGATTAATCTAAATCATAATGCTTGTGAGCCTTTCTAAATCAAGCGCAAATTTGATGCACCGTGGAATTCTAACCAGGGATGAAGTTTATGGAAGAACCAATGGTGGAACCCTACTCTGCCCATGCGTGCCAGTGTTATGCCATGGAAGACCTCTGGCAACAGGCTTGAAAACTTTCTTAAAGAAGTGAGCAAGCATCACCAAATTGTGGTGCTAAAGAAAATGAAGGGTGCCCTGACTCTCAGAACAATGATCTCGACGAGGATGTAGCAGAAGAGTACAGGGTTTACGCGGCGACGAGGAGGAGGATGCGACAACCAGGTGGTGCGGTGGTGATTGACAAATGACAATGACGCCACTGCTGACACCTAGATCCTCCAACAATGGTGGTAACTGAAATCCGACTCTAATAATCTTTCTTTCTGTCCTAAAATTTTCTTCGGGCTAATATTGCTCCTAATTTTCATTGATTGTCTCTGATTTGATTTTCACCTATGGTTCATTATTTACCTTATTGTATGAAATCAATTTGACTAGTTTCTGCAAGCATTCAAGGCTGTCGCGGTAGCCAATTTTCCTTTGTAACTATAACTCTACCAAGTGAATTTTTTAGACCAATTAGCACAACTTCATGTTCTTTGAGAGTGAGGCTTCATAAAAAAAAAATTTTGTTCATGTGCAATCTTTCATGTATTTATTTTTATTTCTGCTCAATATTCTTAGTAGAAAAGTAGTAGAAAATGACTGTTACAATATAAAAAGTAAATACAAGACAACAAAAATAAATAGAAAAAAACACAACGTAAAAGAAAAATAAATATTAGATATAGCAAAAAGAAATAGAAAATGCCAAAAAAAAAGAAGAGAGAAACCAAGTACAACATGCAATAAAAAAAAGGACCAACTACAACACAAAAAGAACTAAATGATAAGAAACTTTAGCAGTCTATTTCTTTCCCAATTTGTGCCCCCACAAACTTCTCTTTCTTCAACATATTCTGAAACGGAGAGGGCGTGCATTTTTTTGGTGGAACAGTTTTTATCCATAAGAAATATGAATGACCTTCAGAAGTATTCACATCCTGGCCACTCGTTCTACTACTTTCATAAATAGCAGAAGCACTCATATCATGGCGCTCGCTCCACCATCACCGTAAATCCTGAAAGCATTGATGTCCTAGCCAATCAGTTGACCACAGGAGCAACTCAAAGTGCGATAGTACCTTTATTTCAAAATCAAAAAAGGGGAAGGAAACTCTCAAGACGGGTAAAAAGACAATCATACATCTCAAAAAAGGGTCAGAATCAGCAATCCTCGCGCAACAAATCCGTCGCACAACAAATCCGATCTTCAGGACTCGGGGTCACCAACTCATATTGAGGTTCATCGACCCCTAAACTACAGTTCTTATGGTGAGTGCAAAGTTCGGTAAGGTAGTCAGTGTCTACTAAAAATTTCTCATCAATAACAGAATCGTCTACCCATCTCAAAAGAGTCTCAGGGACACGGGAAGATATTTTTTCCAACAAAAAAGAAGTAGGTATAGAGGCGATAAGACCTACAAAAAAAAAATCATAAAAAACAGAGCCTCCAAAGACAAAGCAGTCTTTTCCCCAAAAGCAAAGCAAGAAAAAAAGAACCACCAGATTACAACAACGACATCTAACAATTAAAATACCAACGCCTCACAGTGCAAACGAAGGAGCAGCAAAAAGCATGAAAATCTCCTCAAAACACACAAAGCACAGAGATAAAGCATTACACAAATGATAGAAAAAGATAAAGAAAAGGCTAACCTTTCTTTGCAGACTTGACGAGAAGTAGTCACAGCAACGACGAAGCACCCCAAGACAGAAGGCTAAAGGGATTTCTTTTGAATGAGAAAACATGAGAAGTGCAGGAAAGAAACTTCGAAGACGAAAGAAAACAGAGAAAAGAGAGGGGAAAGTATTTATAACATGACAGGGGCACAATGGTAAAACGACGCGGTCATTAAAGAAACGCGCCGTTACTAATGTAACTGCCCCCATGTGTAAATGCGAAACCCCAAACGGACACGACATTTGATTAGATATGACGGTTGAGAAGCCTAGAATCACGTCGGTTTTAAACCAAAAATCACGTCGGTTCTCGACCTGAACAACCCCGAGTTCAATTAGTACTCAAATCCGACCCATAATCAAAGAGATTGGACTCGAGTAGGGGCACTGTTCATACCCTGACCCAACACTATGGCACAGGTTGAAATAAGTCAAAAAGACCCAATCCAAAGATTGGCCTTCACCACCTACCCGGCCTCGTCTAAAGAGATCGGGCTCGACATAGGCTCCTCCCCAAAGAGGTTGGGCTAGACATGAGCTGGCAGATAACACTTATTCAAATAAGTAACTGCCCCTAAAATCTCTCAACCACTTCTAGAAGTAATATCCCAACGACCCTAAGATAAAAAGGGCGGTTATCTACCTTCAGAAGTAGAACTACTCCAACGGGGTTATTGGATCACCACTATAAATACACTGATATGCTCAAGTAACACTAAGGCCCAGTTTGGGTAAATAACTTAAATAAGTTCTTTTGGAAAAGGAGTTTAAAACATAATGACTTTTATTAATAGCAGCTTATAAATAAGTTATTTTGTGTTTGGATTTTTAGTTATAAAGGTACTTATTTTAAAGTTGTAGCGTTTGGATAAATAACTCAAAAGATTAATTTTTTTTTACAAAAGAAAATGAATATTAAAATAACGATGATAACAAATACTTTTCAATATTGAATGTTGATTTTACATAACCTAATCACTAATATTGTGTATGATATAGTAGGTAAAAATAAAAAATAAATATAAAATGTGTGTCAATGTATATTTTATTGCTGTTTTTTATTTTTTATTTTTATTCCTATTAGAACTCTCTTCTCCTTTATTGAGGTCAAGAACTTGTTATAATTAACTATGAAAATAATAATAAGCTATAAAATTACATATGAAAAAATAAAATTAAAACTGAAATTTCATACCATACTTGAATACAAATTTAATAATAAAAAATAGTGATAAAATGATAAAAAAATATTTAGAAGGAATATATGCAGTAAGTTGTTCAGATGTAATATTGTCTGAAAATGTAGTGGAGGATCAATACTTCCATCAGATGTTTCATTACGTAAAAATGGTGAGACTTGGAACATTATGTGAGAATGATGGTGGAATGCCAGTGCTTTTAGCAGACCTTGTGTGAAAATGGTGATGAAGAGTCAGCAACAAGTCATATATTTCTACTTCTTCAAAAAGTTGCAAATTAACTTTTCGAAAAGTTAAAAGCTTTTTTTAAAATAGTGCCAAACACATAGATTATGACTTTTCATAATCCAAAAGTTAAAAAAAGTAGCTTATGCTACTTTTCAAACGGGCTTCTAAATCTAATACTCTCAAAACCTGCTTACCCCTTGCTAACTTAGATACGCTTGGGCCTTTCTTCTAAGCCCAACCCAACTGTTTCAGGTTACTCACGTAACCGTTATTATTATTATTATCATTATTATACTACTACTATTATTATTATTAAAGTTTAAAAGAAGAGGGATAAGTATTGTTTTGGTTTCTAACATTGAGGGTTAGAATCGAAATCGTCCCTAGTGTAATTTTTTATTTAGAATCGTCCTTAATGTTGCATTTCATTTTAAAATCGTCTTTTCTAATAAATTTTTTTTCTAAATAACAAAAACACCCTTTTTTCCACCATTTCATTCTTCTTGTTCTTCTTCTTCTTCTAGAAGAACAAATTCTTCTTCAATTAACAAAATTCAAAATTTTAAATTTTTAAATACAGTTAACAAAATTCAATTACAAGAATTAAAAATATCCAAATTCATCTTCAATTATAAAAATAAAAAATCTATAAATTTAATTACCAAGAAATCAAATACAAGAACAAGACAAAAAATTAGGGAGAAACAAGAAATCCAAAAACAAGAAAAAGCAACAGCAATCTAGAAATCAGAACAAGAATAAAACCAACAATAAAAATTAGGGAATTAGGGATTATAATAAACAAATCCATTATTTAAATCCAGATTCAACGAATACTAATAATCAGATTCAACAACACGAACAACTAAAACATTATTCAAATCCAGAAATAACAAATGAAAATCATATTAGAAGTAGAAGCAGAAGCAGACCCAGAAGATGCAGAAGCATAAATAGAAAGCAGAAGACGAAGTAAAAGATGCTGAAGTAGAAGATGCAAAAGCAGAAGCACTCAAGTAGACCCAGAAGAAGCAGAAGACGAAAGCAAGATGCAAAAGCGGCAAGGCGGCGAGGTGCAGTGGCAAGAACGCGACGACGAGTAGCAACGATGCAGAAGCAGAAGTTCTCTCACTGGCT
>NC_029779.3:43351270-43368612 GCF_000817695.3 Arachis duranensis | reverse complement strand
CTTTTTTTTATTTAAAAGAATCATTTATAAAAAAATGGTAGTTTCATAATTTATAAAAAAATTATTAGAAAGAACGATTTTAAAATGAAATGCAATATTTAGGACGATTCTAAATAAAAAATTACATTAGAGACGGTTTCGATTCTGACCCTCAATATTAGAGACCAAAACAATAATTATCCCAGAAGAAGAAGAAAAGGAGTTGGCCGAATGCCATTATATATACATATATGGAGAATTGTTAGAGGCAGCAACTTTTATGATTTGTAGTAATTAAATAGCCATCAATAATATTTTAATTGTATAAAATTGGTGTGAGATTTCATCCAATAACTCACTTTTCTTTATTGATTACATGTTAGTCAAAATTTAATAAAATTATTGATCCTTAAATTTTTTTTAACATATTATATTCATTAATTATCATCATAGCTGTTCATTCTTTGAAGAAAAAAAGAGAGAAGCACCGAGAGAGAGAAAGTCGTGAGTAAGGGAAGAAAGAAACCGAGGCATCTATAATTCTAATCGAAAATCTAATTTGATAGAAGTGTTTATATCCGCTTTTCTATATGTTAGTGTTATTTTTATTCGATAGAAGTTGACGATGACGTAGCTCCTCTTTTCATTGAGTTCGACTAATTGGAATTTTAGGAGGCACAAATAATTCCTGACGTTTTCTTCTTTAGCAGCTCGGTCACAAAATTTCTCTACTAAACTTTACAAATTCGAAGTTATTATTGTCGGTAAATTTGACGAAAATCTCACCGCTAAAGATCAACGCTAAATCCAACATATTCAATGTTTTTTTATAGTGATATAATCATAAAATCATTGCTAGCTACTATTAAACCATTCTTCTACTTTAACTCATGACAATAATAAAGAAGTCTCACAGCTCACAAATTCAGCCCAATAGAATTCATAAATTCAGTTTTAATTTTAGCCTTTATCATCTTATCTTATCTTTATGTTACCATCTTATCTTATTTTTACTTTTCTCTTTCGTAGACAATACTCTATATATATTTAGTTTTACTCTTATAATTCAATCAATTAAAAAATACATACCAAAGTATTCTTTATCTTTGCATATTCTTTTTGTACTCTTTAAATTTTGTTAGCTACAACGATTTACATAAAATTAAAAAGGGCAAAAATATAACAATATCTTATTTAGAACATATGCTTAATATTAGAACCAAAATAATTTGTTTTGATGATTTACTCTAGTATTGTTAATTATAAGAGATATTAGATATTTAAATTTTATTTAAAAAAAACTAAAATTTTCACTTAATTTATTTGAAGAGACTAAAATATCCACAAACTTTAACTTAAAATGGTATTTTAATTTTTTAAAATTAATGTTAAAAAGTAGTCAAAATATTAAAAAGAGCATTTTTTAGTCATTTTGAAATTTGAATCAAAATGATATTTTAATCTTTTTTATATATAATTGAACAAATATTTTAATATAAAATAACATGTGATATATTTTTAAATGTAATTAATATTTGAGGAAAATATAAAAAAATATAAATAGTTAAATTTAAAATATAATTTATTTATTAATAATATGATTTTAAATTGCTACATATTTAATTTTAAATAGGGCCTGCTACACATACAAGTAAAAAGGCCGTACAAGTTTTACAAGTTATCAGCCCAAACTTCATTAACACGCGCATTAACTCATTTTGAATGGAGTGTAACTACACGCGCTCCACTCAAACGGTTCCTCTTCGTCTTCTTCTTCTTCTTCTTCTTCTTCTCTTCTTCTTCTTCTTCCTCTTCCTCTTCCTCTTCCTCTTCTTCTTCTTCTTCTTCTTCTTCTTCTTCTTCTTCTTCTTCTTCGTTTTTTTTTCGATTTTCATGGTTTATGAAATTCTTCTTCTTCTTCTTTCTGCACGTTCTTCTTCCTCTTACTCTTCTTCTTCTCCTTTTCTTTCGTTTCTGCACGTTCTTCTTCCTCGTTTTCCTCTTCTTCTTCTTCTTCTTCATTTACGTATTTTCTCTCTGTTTTCTCTTTTTTTCGATATTTCATGGTAAAATCGTTTTTGAAGAATAAGAAGCAGCAGAAGATGAGGAGGAGAAAGAGAAAGAGTTCTGAATTATGCATAAGATGTACTTCAACGAATTTTGGGTGTATTTTCTTAAATCCTTTGGGTGTATTCCTATAATCGTTTGGGTGAATTCTTGTAACCGTTTGGGTGTATTTTCTGTAATCCTTTGGGTGTATTTCTGTAATCCTTTGGGTGTATTTGAGTGATATCTGACTGATATCTATGGGTGTATCTGACTCATATCTATGGGTGTATCTTACTGATATCTATGGGTGTATTTTTCATTTCAGAAAAAATGGCAGGCAGAAACCAAGCTAAAAAAAATGTAAGAACAAATATATGTCTTCGATCAAATCAGTTTTTCATAATAGAAATATATCTAACTCTAATTTTGCTTTGTTTACAGCAAATCAAGGACCTAAAGTGTGCAATCCATCTGTTGAGTGAGAAATTCAGAAATATGAGCGAGGAGAAGTGATGCAATAAGACTGTCCAGGCCATCCTCATTGTTATTGAGTCCATTTTGTCAGATAGATTCTAATGATATTGTCACTGATTAATGTAACTGTTATATACTCTTGTAAGAAATTGAACACATGGTGTAAATATATTTGATCCAATTATAAGTAAATTTTTTTTCCATAATTAAACTCTCTCTGGTGTATTCAAAATGTCTGATTTACAGGTACTATAATATGAAGGAAAACATCAAACCAAATATACACTCATAACCTGGAATTTTACACCCAAAGAATGTTGATTATACACCCAAAACCCTAAACCCTAAAAATTAAACCCTAAACCCTAAAACCTAAAACCTAAAACTATAAAACCATAAACCTTTAAATCCTAAAACCCTAAAACGCTAAACGCTAAACCCTAAACCCTAAACCACCCAATCTACTATACCTAAATCATTGAATTTTAGGGTTTAGGGTAATTATCGTATTGTTTGACGATTTGAATAAGCGAGCTGTTCCGGGTAATAAACTTGTTAAAAAATGAATGCATGCTCTCGCTCCTTTGTGTGCTTCTCATCCCTGCCCAGAAGTGGTGATCCAGATAGATTGGAACCCATATGACGGTCTGCATAGAGATCTGCATAATACACCCAAACACAGACTATAAATACACCCGATAAAAATTAAATTTACACCTCTGCTGCAGATTTTAACCCAACACTACCTGAAAGCCACTTGTTGTCCACAAGACCAAAATTTAGCAGAAAATCATTCCAATTCCTATCAAATGAATCTTTGCTATGAGAGTTCCATTTTTCCTCTCTGCTACATGTAATCAATTGATTCTTAATCTCGTTTCCCTTCCTATTTGTGTTCCGAACTCTTGTAGAAAAACCTGCAGCCTTGGCGTAGTTCCTGTAAAATTTTCCAGCATCTTCAAGGGTGGTAAAGGTCATTCCAACCTTCAGAACAAACTGGCCATCAACAACAGAGAGAGGCTGCAGAATACACCATGTCAAAAAAGGTACTATAATATGAAGTGGTGATCCAGATAGATTGGAACCCATATATGGCGGTCTGCATAGAGATCTGCATAATACATCCAAACACAGACTATAAATACACCCGATAACAAATTAAATTTACACCCCTGCTGCAGATTTTAACCCAATACTACCTGAAAGCCACTTGTTGTCCACAAGACCAAAATTAATTAAACTCTCTCTGGTGTATTCAAAATGTCTGATTTACAGGTACTATAATATGAAGTGGTGATCCAGATAGATTGGAACCCATATATGACGGTCTGCATAGAGATCTGCATAATACACCCAAACACATACTATAAATACACTCGATAAAAAATTAAATTTACACCTCTGCTGCAGATTTTAACCCAACACTACCTGAAAGCCACTTGTTGTCCACAAGACCAAAATTAATTAAACTCTCTCTAGTGTATTCAAAATGTCTGATTTACAGGTACTATAATATGAAGTGGTGATCCAGATAGATTGGAACCATATATGACGGTCTGCATAGAAATCTGCATAATATACCCAAACACAGACTATAAATACACCCGATAAAAAATTAAATTTACACCTCTGCTGCAGATTTTAACCCAACACTACCTGAAAGCCACTTGTTGTCCACAAGACCAAAATTAATTAAACTCTCTCTGGTGTATTCAAAATGTCTGATTTATAGGTACTATAATATGAAGTGGTGATCTAGATAGATTGGAACCCATATATGACGGTCTGCATAGAGATATGCATAATACACCCAAACACAGACTATAAATACACCCGATAAAAAATTAAATTTACACTTCTGCTGCAGATTTTAACCCAACACTACCTGAAAGCCACTTGTTGTCCACAAGGCCAAAATTTAGCAGAAAATCATTCCAATTCCTATCAAATGAGTCTTTGCTATGAGGGTTTCATTTTCCCTCTCTGTTACATGTAATCAATTGATTCTTAATCTCATTTTTCTTCCTATTTATGCTCCGAACTCTTGTAGAAAAACCTGCAACCTTGGCGTAGTTCCTGTAAAATTTTCCAGCATCTTCAAGGGTGGTAAAGGTCATTCCAACCTTCGGAACAAACTGGTCATCAACAACAGAGAGGCTGCATAGATTCAAATATAATGACGAAACGAGTTCAAACTTTGATTTTAGAAACTAGAAAATCGAAAAGAAAACGAAGCTGGAGTTACAGAGAGAAGAACTAACGTCAATGACGAAGAACAAACCAATGAGAAAGGAGAGGAAAAGAACGATCGAAAAACCAGGGGAAGATGCGCGAGAAGAAGAACGATGAAATTTGGAAAGAAGGAAAACAAAGAAGGAAACAAATCTTTTAAATTTGGTAGTTATACAAACGCGGGATCTTTGTATAGCGCGTGTAAGTGACGTAGGAGTTGCAGCGCGTTTTAGTGGATTAGGCGTTAATGAACTTGTAATAGTTACAAGCCCTAATCGCTTGTATACTGAGCTTTTCCCTTTTAAATAATACCAACTAAAACGATCACTTTTACTCCTAAATTATCAGCTATAAAAGAAACTAACAAAATAAAAAAAATTTATGAATTAATTATTTAAAAAAAAATAATATCATCTATTCGAAAAGGAGAAAATGCCAAGACAATATTAGATGAATATCTAAAGAGGATAATTTAATGTAAAATATGTTAATGATCACAAACTAATTAAAAACAAAAAATGTTCTTGCAGAGTCTAAACTATGAAATTTTTTTAATGAATTTAGCTTACCTTACAAACAAAATTCACAGGCCAAAAACTCAGTGGTTGAGCTTGCAATAAAGAAGCGCTGAAGCTGCGTCCTATAAATCTGACTTTTGAAGAAAACAACTCAGACCACGTGTTGTTACAACATTAAATTAAACTAAAAAGAATATCTATAAATCTGTATCAACTTACTTTTGTATTATAGTGTGACTCAAATCTCAATAGTCATGAGAATTAAAATATTAAGGTAGCGTTTGTTTTGAGGTATTGAAATAGAGACTGACTGAGAGATTGATATTCAGTATTGTTTGTTAGTTTAGAGATTGGTACTAAAATTTCTGTCTCTATCTCTTATTTCAGTACCTCCAGAAAGTAGGGACACAGAGGACTGAAATTTTTAAAGATGGATACTGAAACTTTAATAACATTTTATACCTAAAATACTTTCATTTCAATTAATTAATTCCAATTTTACCCTTTGTGCAAATTAAATTAGAGTTTCATTCTTGTTTCAATTCATGTCTCTCATTTTGCACCAAATAGAATACTGAGATTTATTTCCATCTCTGTCTCTTAATCTCTGTCTCTCAATCTCAGTCTTTCCGCCTCTATCTCTCCACCAAATACTACCTAATATACTTCAAGAGTACAATAATATATTTAAAAACCTTTCCATATGATGTACTCTTAAGAGTACAAAAGCACCACTTTAAAATTGAGTTTCATTAAGATTTCTTTGGATTCCATATGTGATAGGTACTCAAATTTATTTAATATGAATCTTTAGTGTTTAAAAAATATAATTTCCTGTTATTGAAATAATCATTTAATGTTTATATGTATATATGATTATCTAATTTATTTTTTTTCTAAACACAAAAAATTTATTTTTTATAAATCTAAATATAATACCCAATTTACTAGTAACTAATCTATTTAGTGTCTACTAATCCATTTTTTTAGAAATATATTAATAATAATTTTGAAGTTAACCAAGATAGAAAATAACAAAATATTTTATTTTATACATTATATATAACAAAACTATTTTAAAAAATAATTTGTATAATAGCTAAAAGATAGATAAATAGATAGGAAGTGAATAGAAGAAAAATAAACTTTATTTTTATATGAATATAAAAAATATATATTTGATATATGAATATCAGTATTGATAAAAGAAAAGAAATTACATTAAAAATGTACAAAGCATTAAGCATGAAAGGAAGAAAGAAGAAATGTATGGCCTATTTTTATTGAGTTGTTCCACAATTACTGGATGTGGTCAAAGGTGACGGCTACATTTGTGCACAGTGAAAATTTTCCTGTGAATGAATAAGGATTTATTATTATTATTTAGTTTGTTCAAAGCCACGCTTCTCATTTGGCCTTTCACATTTTTTTAACCCTACGATTCTTTCTTGTCAAAGGCCATTTCTTCCTATAAAGTCGGGTAGCCACTCTCTCATTTCTAAGGTTAAGAAAAAACTCCTTTCTCTATTCAAATACACACTCATTCTCTTCACACTCACGCTCCTCATTTCAATTACTCTCACTTACACTCTTCTATTTTCTTTTTTCAAGGTACCATAATATTCCTTCTATTCAAACTCGTATAATATGTTGATTTTGCTCCCAGCAAATTGTTCTTGTTATTTTTCTTATATCATCCTTTTATCGTTCTTTCAAGTTGAATCTAGAAAGTTTTAGACGTCATGATTATGGTGCATGTTTGGATTGACAGTTAGCTATACTCATAATCAATTATGGTTTATCAAAATTAATTATATCCATTTTAGATTTTGAGTTAAAATTAATTATATCATAAAGCGAAAATTTTCATTTCTCCAATTCAGTCGTGGTGTTTATTAATTTTGGGTTTCCAAAATCAATTATTTTACATGATAATGCTACAATGGTACCAAAGTTAAGCCAAACACACACGGATAGAATTTCATAATCTAATCCATTTTGGGTGGATACTGACATTAAATTCCTTTTTTATGATGCTTGTTTTCAGAAAGTTATTTCATTTACACTTGTATAATGGATCTTCCCGTCAAATGGAACTAAAAAGTTTATTTTAATTAGGTCATTTTTATATTTGAATGATTTTTTTCTTTCAGTCTCACTTCTTGTTTTCTGGGTTTTTATTGGCTTATATCTGTTATTGTAGATCTCATTGATTTTTATATATAAGAGCATATTGGTTAAGTGATCATCATGTTTGAAAAAATATTAAATATCTATACTATGATTTAAAAGTTTAGGTTTTGTTGCTTTTTATAGCACATTGAAAATGATGATTTAAGGTATTTATTTATTACATTTCAATTTGTTATTTTGTCTTATTGGGAAAAAAAATTAGTTTAATTTATTATTTTATTTCTAGTAGTATCTTTCAATTTTGTGTTGTTCCATTCTCTTGTCACATGATTGCATAGGTCATTGAGTAGTGTACAAAATTTATCCATAGAAACCTTCATAATGTGACTAAATACAACCTCAATTTTTTAGTGCCTTATTTTTATTGAAAGAGTCTACTCAAGATTTGCAATACATAATACATTAATATTTTTTTGTTGACTACAAATACATTAATATGAAAAACTCTTATTTAGAACATTTTAATTCTGGCTTGGAAGTTTGATATTCTTCAGTTTTTTCCCTCTCTTCCCTTTTACTTTTTAGCTTACAAAATTGCTTCTGGCTTTTCTTTAAAGATGGTACACTACAGGACATTTATGAATTTTTCTACTACTGTGAAGTTTAGTATTCAATCATAGTTCTTTTTATTTTTATTTTTTAAATATTATTATTAAGCATACGTTTTTCTAATCTATTATGCTTAATGACTTCCTTCTAGCCAGACAAACTTTTTATATATAATAATTTTATGGATGAACATATCATATTTATATATCATTCTTTTTCCCAAGATGAAAAGAAGTGTAGATGAGTTCTTATATTTTGAAAAGATGATACATAATATACATCCGAAGAATGTTAGGGTCAATAAATTTTATAATTTGTAGTCATTAATTAATTATTATTAATATTTTTAATGGTATGAAATTACATTTAATAATATAAATTTTTTTTAATAATTAAGTGCCGGACAAATTTTAATAAAATGGTAGACTTTAAATTGTTAACACATTTCTAAGTCCATGAAAACTCATATAATAACATAGAGTGCATGCTTCCATATATGATCAGGATAGTCACCATGGTCAACCAAGTTCCAAACCCGACCCTTGAAAAGTTTGCAAGACATCTCCATCTCCATTCTGCTCTTTCCTCCGACATCCAAAGCAACGATGGATCCTTCCGCCGCCCTGCTTTAAACCAAAGGCGATCATTCTCGAACTACTCGAATCCTGCCTTGCACATGCCAGCATCATGCAAATCCACAACTGATTTCTTTACCGTTACAACTGCCACAACGTCTCCTGTCTTCGTGGCAGCTCCTGCAGAGAAGGGAAACTTCTTTATTGACTTCATGATGGGCGGAGTGTCGGCTGCCGTGTCGAAAACGGCGGCGGCTCCGATCGAACGAGTGAAGCTTTTGATCCAAAATCAAGATGAGATGATTAAACAAGGTAGACTTGCTCAGCCATACAAGGGTATTGGTGACTGCTTTAGTCGAACAATTGCTGATGAGGGCGTGGTTTCTCTTTGGAGAGGTAACACTGCAAATGTGATTCGCTATTTCCCCACTCAGGCTCTGAACTTTGCATTCAAGGACTACTTCAAGAGGCTTTTCAATTTCAAGAAGGATAGAGACGGTTACTGGAAATGGTTTGCTGGAAACTTGGCATCAGGAGGTGCAGCTGGAGCCTCATCGCTCTTCTTTGTATACTCTCTTGACTACGCCCGTACTCGTCTTGCTAATGACGCTAAGGCTGCTAAGAAGGGTGGCGGCGACAGGCAGTTTAACGGTCTCGTCGACGTCTACAAGAAGACGTTGGCTTCCGACGGCATCGCCGGTCTTTACCGTGGTTTCAACATTTCCTGCGTCGGTATCATCGTCTATCGCGGTCTCTACTTTGGAATGTATGATTCTCTCAAGCCAGTTCTCTTGACTGGATCTTTGCAGGTTTCTATCCACAACTCTTTCTTCTATTTTCTAAACATGAAAAAACACAAAGGCTAATATTGAGAATTTAACCTTCTATGAGGATTGCAGGATAGCTTTTTTGCGAGCTTTGCTCTGGGGTGGCTGATCACCAATGGTGCTGGGCTTGCATCATACCCAATTGACACAGTTAGGAGAAGAATGATGATGACCTCTGGTACAGCTGTGAAGTACAAGAGCTCCATGGATGCATTTACACAAATCCTCCAGAATGAGGGTGCCAAGTCCTTGTTCAAGGGTGCTGGTGCTAACATCCTTCGCGCCATCGCCGGCGCCGGTGTGCTTGCTGGCTATGACAAGTTGCAGGTTATTATGTTTGGCAAGAAGTATGGATCCGGTGGTGCTTAGATTTTTCAGCACTTGGATTCATATCTTATTAGCTATATAGATGGAATGCAGAAGAAAAACTATTCAACCTTTAGATTTGACTCATTATCATTGCTGCGGCAAATTTTGTTGATTTAATTTTGGGTCGGAATATGATATTTTTAAGTATAAATTATTTGAGTGACATATAGAGTAAATGTCACTATGAATTTCAGTTTTGTATTATTTGAATTTTTGAGAGATTTTCACTATTCCATACATTTTGTTATAGAGTTCCTCTCATCTATAGAATAAAATTGAATATGCCCATTTTTAATAGAGTATGTTTTTGTGATGATAGTTGTAAATTTCATGATAGCGGATTTTTTCCTATGCATACACGCAAAACTTTTTTAACTTCTGATCTTTTGCTTTGAACAAATGAAATTAATTTTACGTAATTTTTAGAGTTAAATATTTTTTCATCTCTAAAATTACCAGTGAAAATCGAAATCGTTTTAAATTTTTTTTAAATATCCTTAAAGTTAAAAATACTTTTAAAATTATCTTTGTTGAGTTTTGGACAAAATTATCTTTATATTTGTTACTTAATTATGAAATTTTAAAAAGAATAATTAAATAAAAGGGTTATATAAGTGTAGATGAAATAGATTAAAATTATACCCAACCTAATTCCTAACAATTTTTTCAAAGGACAATGGGATCTCTAGAAAAAAAAATACTTTTCGGCTCTTGATATTTTTTTTCGAGACAATTTAACTCCTACGTCAATAATTTATTTCTGGAATTAACGGAACATAAATACGTGACACATTAAGATGGTAATGCATCCATTAAGTGCCAACCTAAATTGGCATATTAATTATCACCCAATCTGGTCTCTAACAATTTTTAAAAATATAAATTCGCATTTTATTTGCGCAAAACTCTAACTGTGCTTCTTCCTCCTTCCTCCTCGTGTAGTTGTGTAGAACCCTAACTGGACTACCACTATGAGCCATGGAGATTATTTTTTAGAAACTAGAAGTCACAATCTGTATGGTTATAATATTAACGAAGCGAGTAGAAGCTGCACATTTTCTTCTGAAAGTGTTGGACAATCAAAAAAGAAGAAATTCATTTTGATGGATGAATATATAAAAATTCGGATATACAATAATTGTAAGCTAAATCTGAAATATATATTTCATTACTATGAAAAAAGTCTACAAAGATTTTCATATGTGCTATATGATAGTAAGGATGGAACTATGAGTACAATCTAAAATAATTCCATAATCTATTATAATAAACCTAGCACCAAAATATGATTATTTGTGTAGTAGTAAAATAATGTCTCTAAATTGTTGGTTGTCTAACTTATATACCAGCGAATAAGTTTATAACTATTCATGAACCAAAAGATAATTAATTGAGTTCATAAGATACATATGACTCTTCACTTATAGACCAACAAAATACATATGAGTCTTCACTTAGTGCTTGCAATCTATTAATGGATCTCCTCAAGTGTGAGTTGGAGGCTTAAAACCAGGTGTTGGTATGAAGGTAAACAAGCTGCCGAATGTCCCTGAGGTAGCTGCTCCAAGTGGCTCTAGATGGTTTTGAGTAGGTGGTATTAGAGGCCTCACAATAGTTTGCTTCATTCGAAACCCAACAGGAGGTTTGAAAATTTGTTGAGTAGCCTACACAAGATAAAATAACCATTTCAGCATAAAAAATTAGCAACACTAAAGTCACCAAATACAACAACATACTCACAGGTCCATCATTATGGGGTGTAGATTGAGATAAATCAATCTCTTCAACAAAATCTACATTGGGCGAGGCTCTCACTTTTGGCATCTTTTTCTTATTCTTTTTTGCTTTTGTCTGGAAATGATTATACAAATATAATATATAGATTCAATAATTTGAAATCAATAACACATAACATACCTAGCAAAATTAACACAACTAAAAAAATAAAATACAAAAAATAACAAATGCAACCATCGAATCATGTTGTTGTCCTTGTTTGTTTGTTGCAGCTTCAACGGAAGTCCCTTTGTTGCAGCTTCAACGGAAGTCCCTGATTGAGTTTTGCTTGTCTTCTTTGTCCTTTTAGTCTTTGACTGTTAATTTGGATCCTTAGGTACACTTTTGCAAGTCTTATGATAATGAACTTTCTCTCCACACTTACTACAAGTTACTTGGCACAATCTCTAACTTTATTGCCAATCACCATTTTGATAGAAGCTTTCATCCTCCTAAGTTTTGGCCGGCCAGCTGGACGTACGATTGGGGGAGGGAGGATTTCTTGACAATCTGCGGGAATCCAATATTCCTCACTATTTACTAGTTGAATGACATAGGAGTATGCTGCTCACACAGCATCCATTTTTAGTGGCTTATCGACGAAGTCTTCTAATTTGTATCTCATGTTTTTCAATTAGAAATTGCAGCAACTCCATGCTTGCATGAAAATCCTACATACATTTTTAACAAATCAAAGACCATAATGAATATGTATAGATATAGTTAATATAACTAATGATAGCATAGTATACATGAATTACCTGTGAACTGCCACACATTGCATGTGTAAGTGTGCTCTTTGAGATTTACACCAAATTTGTGGAAACTTTTTTGAACTTCATAGATAGCTTTGTCATTATCTCCACTCCATACTGCATGTCACTTGTTGTTTTCAGGCATAATAATCTATTCCAGCTTAATCTGTTGCACAGGAGCTAATTTACCATTGTATTTAGCTAGTTTTCTCTTGTGATTGGCCATTTTTTGTATAATATAGCATCTCAATTCCTCACATATGGTTAATATTAGTTTTTTCATATAACCAACAATCTTGACATTCCATACTTCACACATATTGTTGGTTATGTTGTCCACTTTTGGTCCATGACTAAAATGTGATTTTGACCAACATGATGGAGCAAATCGCATCATATGCTCCCATGCACTACAATTCATCTGCTTCAACTTCTCCGTGTTGTTATTGAACTACACCCCAGTAGTTGACTTTGCGCACTTCCAAACCATATTTTTGGACTCTTTATCTTTAAATTTCTTTGTGAAATTTTTTCAGATACGAAGTACACAGTTCCGATGATTTGCATTGGGCATAACATAATCAAGGGCCGCTGCTAACCCCTGATTGAGTCCAACAACAAAATTTAAAACAAAGTTCACTAATAAAATATACTAATAACAAGAAACACTAAAGCAAAATTCACTAAAAATATACTAATAAACTTCATTAATATACTCCACTAATAAAATTCACTAAATGCATTAAGGACAACATCCACTAATAAATTCCTATAATAGAATTCAGCAACACCATAAACATTATAAATAAACTTTACTAATAAAGTCCTATAACAGAAGGGAAAGTATGAGGAGCCAATGAAATATTTATACAATGTATACAATGGAGGTTTATGAAGTATTAGAAATATAATCATTAGTGTTACATTTTCTCATCAGCTGAAGCTTTTGGGATGAGTGGTATCATGACATGGTATTAAAGTGCTAGATGCGAAAGGTAAAGAGTTCGATACTTGGTGAACCCAAAAATTAAATTAATTTTTCGAGAAGATGTTTATTATCCCTTGTACTCGGATGATTATTCTAAATAGTATAGGAGATGTTCATTTCATAACTCAATAGCCATTGTACACATTGTACAAATAATCCATTGTCTCCCTAGCGGGATCCATAACAGAACTCAGCAAAACCATAACATCATAACTAAACTTCACTAATCATACTCTTATAACAAAATTCAGAACACATTATAACAGAATTTATAACTAAACTTTACTAATCATACTCTTATAAACACAATTTAAATAAACTTCACTAATAAACTCTTATAATAGAATTTCAGCAAAACCATAAACATCATAAATAAACTTCACTAATCATACTCTTATAACAAAATTCAGAACACATTATAACAGAATTCAGAACACCATAAACATCATAAATCAACTTCACTAATAAAGTTCACTAATAATACTCTTTAGCATGTTATAGAATACTTACCTTCTGTTGGTCCGAGATGAAATTCAGTTCTTCATTGCAAACATCACCCAAGTGTTCTTTCAATCTTGTTAGAACTACTTTCATGTCTCAGTGTTTTCACTATCCACCATTGCATGAGATATAACAAAGAAATAATTGCTTTCGTCTTGTGCTATTGCAGATAGAAGTTGTCCACCATAATATCCTTTCACAAAGCATCCATCAAGGCCAATCAACCGCCTGCAACTAGCCTTGAACCTAAGCTTGCAAGCCTCAAGTGAGATGTAAAGCCTATCAAATAGTGACAGACCCTCTGTTTGAGATATTGTCTACATCATTGCAATGGAATCTGGGTTGCTCCTTAACAGCTCACTCAAGTAATTTTGTATTTTACCGTATTGTTCTCCTTCTTTTCCAATTATTTGTTCCCTTGCAACCTTCAAAGCTCTTGCGAACATCTTGTCATGCAGTTGCACATTATACTCTTCAACCATGTGCACCTTAGCCTCTTTTGGTGTCAAGTATGGCCGAGTTTCCAAAACTTTAACCAACTTGCTTGTAACCCACTTGCGATCGGCCAGATTAGAACTAAAATCCCTCCCACATGTGTGGTTATTGACAAAAGTTTTGATTTGATAGCAACAATCTCTAGAATTATATGAGGTATAGATTAATCACGGACATCCTTCTTCAGCACACGTTGCCCTAATTCTTTTTGGTTCGTAAGTACACTTCTCCATAGTCATAACCGATTTTATACTCTGGCCATTTATGTTTATTACCTCCTTCATCATCTGATAAAATAGGGGAGACAAATGCTTCACTCTCATAAACATACTCCTTTTCTTCTTCAGAATCAACCTCTTCTATAATGGGCTCAACACCCTTAGTGTGACTTGACCCACTTTTATCTTGGCTAGAACCAAGTTGGGCCTTAGAACCACTAAGTCTAGTATGTTGTCCATCTATATTGCCCCTAGAACAAACTCCAACATTATCCCTTCCACTAGGATTAAAATTGGACCTAGCATGTTTCTTTCTCTTCCCAGCATACTTCTTTGAATTAGCCTTCTTCTTGTCTGTGTTCACATTTTCAGTAGCCTTCCCGTCAGCACCACCCTTCTCATTAGTACAATCATCTTTTCCATCAACAACCTTTTTTTTAGTAGATGTCCTTAACTTCATTCTGTCTTCGTTACTATCAGTGTCACTACTCTCATAATATGCATCTGAAGGAGGATTGTATGCCTCATCCTCGAAGCTCCCGTCATCTTCATCAAATGAGGATGAGCAAGAAGAATCATTAACTTGACCAGCAGCCTGACCTAAATCCACATTAACATAGCAAGGCTCACCAACTGGGTGTTCAAAGTATTAGTTAAAATCTAGACAGTCATTCACTAATAAACTGTTTCTCAAATTATTTATCTCAGAATCTCCCTTAATCACATGAAGTTCAAATTCTAAATTTCGAGGTGTGGGTTCTAACCAGTACATTGTAGCATAATCAGCAAGCCTAAACTCTTTAGTAGTTCTTCCAGATAAAAAGGCTCACTAAATCTAAGTTCATTAGAGAAAATTTATGTACCCTTTTATCTAAATACTGCAACACCCCATGACTATTCTTCCCAAGTCTTCCACTATGGTTAAATATGGGTATTGCAAAGTTAGACATCTGCAACACTAATAAAAGACAAATTCAGCAACCATAACAATAATTAATAGATAGATATATTTAAAAATAATGTATATTATTTAGTAATTTTAATGATTGATAATCATGTATAACTAAACAGGTCAATGTAAATCATATATCAACTTATTTAAAATTCAGATAAATTAATTCATATCAAATGATTTCAAGATATACTTGTTTAAACTCTTGCAAAAATTTAAATAAAATTATGCAATAAGTCAATGAAAATCTATGACTAATGGAACATTTTTGTATGTGCGTTGTATGGTGGAATAAACACGATATTACATTGCAAGTAATATTCAGAACAAACACAATAATCTTATGAATAAAATGCAATATTGTATTACAGTAGAATAAAATACAAACGTATGAATAATAAGGAATGGAAGTAACAACCTCAACAAAACACATAAGATTTTCGGTCAAAATATACAAAGCATATATATATAAATTGACAAGTCTCCAAATAATAAATTCAGCCCATCATACAAAATTTAAATATAAACTATACTCCAAATTATAGGTTTTAAAGCATATTCAATGACAGTGTGAATAAAAGCATAGTTTTGTGTGACTCCGGATCCATGATGACAGGTCGAGAGCAAGTGACGACGAACTCATAGATTCAAGCCTTGGAATCAAACAAGGCACTTGACAAGAATGATTAACTACATTGACCAAATTACTGTTGACATGTGTCTGTAAAATAGTGGTCGAATAGGTCTATAAATAGAAGCAACATGACAACGGGTTAGAACTTTAACTTATACATTCCAGAAACTTCAAACGGTTCACCAAGTTTGATCCTTTGAATAAGGTTCTTTCCATGATTTTATGTTTCTTGTAAAGTTCTTTTCTAAACATTTTCAAATTCTCTTTAATATGTTGTTTTCGAAATTCTATATATATATATATAACTGAATTGTAACACTTTGAAGTTATTGTAATAAGTAATAACTATACACAAGTTATAATAATATAATAATTAATTACCAATTTTTTTACATGCAGTAATTTATTAATTAATGACAAATTTTTAAATGAGACTCAAGATTTATAATAATGAACTAATTCTTAGTTTGTTTGACTGAAAAATATGGTGAAAAAAGAGATAATTAATTAATTACCATAATTTAATAGAAACTGTATGATAAAAAAAATAGAAACTGTTAATTCATATATCAATTATTAGGTATATGAGTAACATTCCTTTTATTAAAGAAGTTGTCACCTAGCTTGGGGACCAAAACCTATGTAGTACCAATTTTTTAGGTCTACAACTGGGATTGTAAGTTATGATAATAATTCAGAAAAGCCTTCGAGGACTTGCCAGTTTACACAGCTGTATGTCACATACCTAGTGTCTGTCACTACTAACTAGTATTATAGATTACTTGTTTTCTATTCTTTTTAACCTTTTCAATTAAGCTACATTTATAACTAATATTAATTAAATGTTATATTAATTACAAAAAATAATTAATATTTTCATCAAAATTTAAGCCCCCAAAGTTTGGTACAGTTAGTAAAGAAAAATTTTATATTTAACAAAAATTTAAGTTTTTTATTTATTCAAATTTAGAATTTTTCAATAAATAATTTTATAAGTTCAGTATCTTGTGTGTCCTAAAAATTACCTGTGCTCTAATAGAATAATGGACACAAAATCGGAAATTATTTTTTGTATGGAGAAAGTGCTGGTGAATTGGCAGAATTGGCCAAGGAGGGAAATTACCGGAGGGTGGAGGTCACCCTCAACACGCCGGGGGCGTGGTGGCTGAGCGGGAGAAACCGGTGGCAGCACGCCGGGGGCGTGGTGGCGCAGCAGGAGTGGCAGGTGGCAGCACGCCAGGGGCATGGTGGCTGAGGT
>NC_029779.3:43306386-43350697 GCF_000817695.3 Arachis duranensis | reverse complement strand
TGATATATATTATTTATTATATTATGTAGAATACATATATATATATATATTATTATATTATTGTTACCGTATAATATATATTATTATAATATTATAAGGATTATTATTTAATTAATTTAACATGTAATTTTGTTAATGCAGCCTAACAGGAATTTGTTGGTGCGTAAACTGGATCCACCACAGACGTGGAATCCGATTGTGGAGAACCACTTACGCGCCACGGGATTCTACCACGTCTCCAGAATTGGAGTCATAAGAGGATTTCACCCCATGTTAGCTGCTCTGGTTGAAAGGTGGAGGCCTGAAACCCATAGCTTTGTATTGCCAATCGGTGAGGTTACAGTGACATTAGAGGACGTTGCTCATATATTCGGGCTACCCATTGATGGAGAGCCTGTCAGTGGATGGACAGATAGTAGCAGCGAGTTTATTCAAAATCAGGGCATAGCAATATTCGGTCGTGAGCCATCAGTCAGTCATAATGCAAAGTCCTATATAAAGTTGGCTTGGGTTCGACGTATTAGAGATGCAGAGCCGTTGAATACTGAGGAGTCCATCAGGAGATACGTCAGATGTCATATATTCTGTTTGTTAGGGTCGACCCTATTCACGGACAAGTCGACCGCATATGCACATGCGAAGTATTTACCATTGCTTCGCGATTTCGAGCAGATCCATACTTACAGTTGGGGGTCAGCTTGTCTCGCTCATCTTTACAGAGCACTATGCCGTGCATCACGATATGATACTAAGGAGATGGATGGCCCTCTGAATCTATTGTTTGTTTGGGCATGGGAGCGAATGCCGTTTCTTGCTCCCGTATCGAGACAAACCCTTCCACCCGCCCAGATACCAGTTGCCATGAGGTAATAAGTCTTATTTTAGTCTTGTGTTATATTCATTATGCATGTTTGACATATGCTGTTTTATTTAAATTTTTTCGATTAATAATGTGTCAGGTGGAGTCATTCGGAACGGACTACAGCGTGGTTATCCAAGACCGTAGAGACATTCAGGCATGACATAGACTACATGGAAGAGGTAAATAGTTATATTTTAGCTGTTCCGTTTTTCAATCCATTATTGTTAGGGTTCTAATATGCCAATAATACTGTGGCAGTTTGAGTGGCGGCCGTATCACGGATTGATCGTTCCGGACGACTTATATCCCCATCTTGAGGTGTGTGACATCGTTGCTCCGTTGTTGTCATTCGAGTGTGTCGAGTGGCACCCTGCGGACCGAGTGATGCGTCAGTATGGATATGCACAACCTCCTCCGCTGGCAGTGAGAGATATTCCAGTTGATCAGCATTGCGTCGTTCTACGTGGAGTGCAGCTACATGACTGGACAGTTTTGCATGGGGCATGGATAGAGGAGTGGGCCAACAGGCGACACAGTCGACTGCGGGATCGGCACCCCCCTCCGACCTGGGATTTTTTCCCGACGGTAGAGTATCAGTACGTACGCTCCTACGCACATCTGTTGAGATTGATGGGGTATGTTCCTCATTATCCACAGCCACCTGCCCCACAGCCACCTCCCCCACAGCATGCAGTGTTTGAGCCGATTCCTTATTATATACCACAGCCACCTCCCCCACAGCATGCAGTGTTTGAGCCGATTCCTTATTATATACCACAGCCACCTGCCCCACAGCATGCAGTGTTTGAGCCAATTCCTTATTATATACCACAGCCACCGGCCTACAGTCATGGTAGCCATCACTCTCAGGCCAGTCACCACTCTCAGCACTCTGAGCACACCCCCCACGCTCAGAGCAGCCACCATTCTCAGCACAGTGACCACGGTCCGTCCGGCCATCATGATGATCCCGTACTTACCATTCCTTCCGGTACAGATTGGTTTGACTTCTCCAGTGGCGGAGAGGCTGGTTTGGGTGGCTGGTCAGATTTCAGTGGTATCCCTTCACTGTCGGTGTCAGCTGATCCACGTAGGGCATCAGTAGATACGGCTCATGGTTTGCAGGGTCGTACTTCCGACCGCACGTCAGCGAGTGCATCATGTGATAGTGGTTTTATGCATCGTCAGCGGGCATACACAGTTGTTGACACGTTCAACCCTGGATCATCCGCTCCGACAGATGCAGGTGGTTCGGCCGCTCCGACAGAGGCAGGTGGTTCGGGAGCTCCGGGGGTGGATGACTCAGTTCGAGGTCACCCATATGACCTACGGACGGAGCGAAATCCCCCTGATAGGTATACTCCTCGTCGAATGCCAATACCCAATGTCTGAGTCCGATGGCATCGCACCACCTGGCATATGCCTCGCCTCGCTCTTCCAACCTCTTATAGTTGGTATTGTACTCCTCCACCGTTCTTGAATACCCTATGTTGACAACAAGCTTTTGCAAGTGAGGGACTTTGAATGCCCTTAAGAAGTTACTGCCGATGTGTCTTATACAAAACATCCACCATGCTCTTGGAGGTTGCCAGTCACCACCGGAACGATTAACTGCTGCCCGTATTGACTCATGCCGGTCTGAGATCATACCCACACCGTCTTTTCTAACAACATACGTTCGCAGATTCCTGAGGAAGAAGTGCCACGCATCAGCTGTCTCACCTTCCACCAAGGCAAAGGCGATAGGCACAATGTTCTGGTTCCCATCTTGTGCAACAGCGACTAGAAGTGTACCTTTGTATTTTCTGTATAGGTGTGTGCCGTCAACCTGAACCAGGGGTTTGCAATGCCTGAATGCCCTAATGCATGGATTGAAACTCCAAAATACACGATGAAGTATTTTTACACCTTGTGCCTCCTCGTTCCCGTTGTAGAGTGGTCGTGTTTCTATTTGGACAACTGAACCAGGAATCTTCTGCACCATGACCGAGAGCCACCACGGCAATGCTTGGTAGGATTCCTCCCAATCACCGAAAACGAGCGCAACTGACTTCTGCTTTGCCAACCAAGCCTTTCGATAACTGATGGTATAGTTGAACCTTGACTGGACTTCTGCAATTATAGATTTCACCTTGATGGACGGGTCCGACTCGACCAAGGGCCTTATAGCCTCAGCAACTGTATCTGAGTCCAACTTGGAATGATCTTGTGAAATCGTTCCGATGGTGCACGTGTGCCTACCGTTGTATCTGCGTATCTCCCAACAACCTTTTCTCCGTATCAAGCTGGCTCGGATAAGCCAGTCACATCCACGCCCGTACATCTTGCATTTTGCATAGAACGTCTGTGGCTCAGACTCAAACACATCATAGTCAACTCCTCTAGATATAGTGAAACTTCTAATTGCTGCAACGACCGACTTTCTAGAGCTGTATTCCATTCCAATTCGGAACTCTCCGTCCTCAGGATCAGCAATACCTACAGAAAGCCGAAATCATCGTTTATTGCACACTCCAAGGTATAAAGTAACAAAAACTTCGTATTTAGTCAACACGTACCTCTGTTTGCATATTCCGGAAACTCGGGGACATGCATGGCGTCGAGATCTAACTCACACATAAAAGGTGGAACGCCCATCGGTTGACTGCTCGAGGGACGAACCACTACATTCTCCACTGCTGCCTCAACTCCCACATCACCATCCTCATCTTCATCGCCGGCTTCATAAGTGGCTTCGAAGTCCTCTTCGCTGTCACTATTCATACCTTCGTACACTGCAGCTATATCATCATTTACATCTATATCATTTTGGACCGCTACTGCCTCTTCAGCTTCAAACTCAACGTACAACTCAATCTGTGGGTGTCTCATATAAGTCTGCCGGTGAATTTCAAACATATTCTGCATACTCGCCTCATCCGTGATCGGAATCGTATCAAACTGTATTAGGCCACCAAAAACCACAACCGGATTTCGGTACAGAATTCTGCTCACTCTCATTAACGTACCATTCTCCATGCTTTGACATAGGCCGTTCTGCAGCTCCATTAACGTCATCGTGCATGGAACCACAAACGAAAACGAATTTTGTGACACAAACCTCACTCCCTCATGAGTATTACGTATTATCTCACCATTACGATACACCACCAAATTTGCAGTGTCCTCCATTACACCAACTACAACATCAAAGAATCCTCACAACACACTCAAATCTCACTCACTCAGTATGGAAAACACTATCGAGCTCTACCTTATATAGAGCGGTGAACTTACCACGCCCCCCACGTGGTTCACACTTGGACCAATCAGCTTCCGCCACGTCAGCACGCCCCCCACGTAGTGCAGCAAACGGGCCAACCAGATTTTGCCACGTCAGCACGCCCCCTGCGTGCTGACTCAGCACGCCCCCTGCGTGCTGCCTAGGTGGCTCAACCACAGTTTGCCACCTAGCTTCCACGCCCCCCACGTGATGTATGCACCACGCCCCCTGCGTGCTGTGCTTCTCATCTGACACGCCCATCTCTGTGTAATACACACAATTGCTCCATATTTACCCAAATCACCAACATGTTTTCCATATTAAAATTAATGAGCCACACAAAATTTACGTAATTTTTTTTTCCATTATTTTTAAACTAAGTTGTTAATACTACACTGAATTTTGTTCGTACTTGTTTCCTGCCACACTTTACTTCTAGTATTAAAAAAAAAAACTAATTATTTTATCTGGCAAAAAGAATGTATAGGTTACGGAATTGGAAATGGCCACCACGGCACTGCGTGGTATTTACTATTTACATTTATTATGCTATTATTGAAATTAATTGATAAGTGCACGCAGACTGTGAAATAGAAAGATGTGATGCAAAACAGAAAGCACCGTTTTTATCAGGAAAAATTAAATTGACGTGCAGGCAACAATTCCATCTGCCTGGTTTAATTAGTTTTTCTCTTTAATTAAAAATTTCCAATATCAACTTTTTTATTTCTTTAATAGAAAAATGATGGATGGAGAATATAAAAAATATTAAAATTAACAGAATATATTTTTGTAAATTAAAAGTAATCACAATTAAAAATTTAATTAGATATTTAGATTTAATTTGGTAAAATTTTTACTTTTTAAAAGTATCTTATAAAAGTTAATTTTTAAAATATGACTTTTTAAAAATGGTATTATTTATGTTTGATAAATCAAATTAAAAATAGCTTTCAATAAACACAAGAAACAACAATTGCATTTAGTAAAATAGTTTTTAAATTTTAAAAATACTATAATAGAGTAATAGACATAAATGTAAGTAGTATGTAACCATTAAATTTGAAAATTAGTTAAAATATGAGGTTATATTAGACTTTTAAATTTTGAAAAACACAAGCTAATTTTAAAAAGTTTTATTTTAGGTATTTTCAAAAGTACTTCAATCTTTTAAAAACTGCAAATACAAGCACATAATTTTTTTATTTACCAAACACAAAATAAAAAACTTAAACTTTTAAAAAGCACAAACACATTTTCGAAAAATTTTACTAAACCAGCCTTAATCATATATTTTTTGAGAAGAATATCCCTTTAATTTTAACATTTTTGATTAAAAAAACCTAAACATTAAAAATAATATAAGAATCCAATTAAAAAAAATAAAATCTAACTATAAATTTTGTAAAATTATAAAGATTAACAAAATAATTAATACCGTAATTTTTTACGTAACTATTATAATTTGAGTTAGTAGCGTACAAGAAGACCAATTTAAAATAAATTCTTAAATACGCCATTTTTTTTTTGTCATGAATACTTCATGCCATTTAGATCACTCTATAAGTGCAGCGGAAGCTTGGCACAGATGGAGAATTTGTATATCTTTCATCAAGCTGCACTCAGGATCGATTCCCAACAATAGTTGGGTATAGTGTGTGGGAGTGTGTATGTCCAAAAAAAAAAATCATTCTATAAGTGTCCCTTCTTCATGTTTACTCTTTAATTTTTTGTTATAGAGACCTGATTAGGATACCGAATTATGTTTCTAGCAATATTTGATGAAGGTAAAATATAAAATTTGATGTTCTAATTTTCTTAAGAACCGCAATAATATTAATGGGCACTTCTCTATTTCTTCACTCACATCCTCATCTTCCAATTGCACCACCCGATCTTCTTCACCCTCCAAGGCTATCTTCTCTCGTTTGCTATAGATCTGTATAATCATCGTCGTCATCATCATCGTCATTCCCCTGTTCTTGTTGAGGCGGCAGTTGGTGCGAAATTTCTAACCACAAACTAATCGGTAAGTGCATCGGGTTGTATCAAGTAATATCTCAGGTGAGTGAAGGTCGATCTCACAAGGATTAATGGATCAAGCAACAATAATTGATTAATTTACTTAGTTAGACAAGCAGAAAATGTTTTTGAGAGTTCAAAGCATTAACAATAAATTCAGAATATCAGAAGACAGACAGTAAATAAGTTGGAAATAATATATGGAGAGACAGTTAAGACTTTAGAGTTATCTATTTTCCTGATTGAGTTTTCTTACTAACTATTTTAATCATGCAAGATTTAATTCATGGCAACTATATATGACTAAACCCTAATTCCTTAGACCTTTTTAGTTTCCTCTAACTCTCATCAACTGCTAATTCCTTGGTCAATTAATTCCAATTAGAGGTGAAGTTCAATTATAGTTATATGCCACAGAAATCCTAATTACCAAAAAAATAAGAGGATTATATGTCACGTATCCCGTTAAATCCAGATAATTAGAAATTTAGGAGAATATGTTTTCAAGCTGATATTCAACTAAAGAGCTTTTCCAAGTTATACAATAACTCAATTAGAAAGAGGGTCATACTTCCGTTCCACCCAACTTCATAAAACAAAGAACGAAAACAATTCTTGAAATATAAATCAGTACATGAATTTTGGAAAAACAATAGAATCAATCCATACAATAGACAGAGCTCCTAACCTTAACAGTGGAGGTTTAGTTGCTCATGGTTCAGAGAGAAAAACTAGGATTCAGGTAAACTGTAATTTACAGAATGAGATGGAACATCCCATAAGAGAAGTTTCTTTTTCCTTTTTATATCTAATCCTAATAAATTTAAATTATTTTTATTTTTTTTAAAAAACTAAATAATATCTTTTCCTATTTTCAAATAAGAATAAAGTTTAAATCAGAATTAATTAAAGCAATCCGTGCGTCTTCAATTGATGAATAGGGACCACTTGCTTCATAGTGAGGCACACCTAACTTGGCATCAAGCCACGCCTTACTTGAGGTATGCAGTGATTGGAGCTACAAGGCTTGTGTTGTTGCGCCCTACTTGAGTGAAGCAAAATCAATATGGCGTGTTTTTGTTGTGGCATGCGCCTAACTCAAGCTTTAGTGCGCCTTGCTTGGAGTCACGCTCATTGTTGCGTGTTGTTGATGTTGTCTTGCGCCTAACTTGAGAAATATCAAGTTAGGCGCAACCTTGATCGAAGTGGTGGTAGAGAAATGTGAACTATTATATATTGTTGGAAAGATCTGGAAGTTAGCTTTCCAACACCACTGGAATCACGTCCATTGGACCTCTGTAGCTTGAGTTATTCAGGTTTGAGTGCAGAGAGGTCAGGGTTGACAGCATTATTCGCCTTCTTCTCTTTTTCTGCGAAAACTCCATTAAATAATCCAGCCAAATACTACCTAAAATAAACAGAATTGCATACGACTCAAAGTAACATCCATAGTGGCTAAAAGATAATTAATTCTTGATTAAGCTCAATAAATTAAATGCAAATGCACTAGGAAAAGATAGGGAAGATGCTCACGCATCAGCGGTCTAGGTGGTGGTGTCGATGCCTATCCTGGCTCCTGTGCAGAGGAAGAGGAGCCCCCTCCACCAGCGGCGCTGCCACTAGCGCACATCTGCTCATAGTACATCGCCATCTGTCATCAGATCCATTGAATCAACTCCAACTCCTGCCTGAGCTCCACCTTTAAGGACTCTGTCTCTAAATCGCGAGCATCCCTCGCTTCCGTGCATGTGAGAATCTCGTTATACCTTTCCTCAAACAGATGTAGATGCTGAGCTTAGCCTTGAAGGCTCTCTGGGTGAGGCTGTGAACCGACTCTCACAAATTGATGACCTTGGGATCGGCAGGGCTAGTGCATGAGGTGGATGAAGCTCTCAAGGTCGAGGTGCAAAGGTTGCCGGAAAAAAAAATGTCTTCAACCCGTAGACATGATTCTTGTACAGCTCAAATGCGATCTCGCGTCACACTGCATCAGGATTGACAACGAAAGCTGCATAGGTGTTGCCGTCCTCCCCACTCTGTTAAGATTGTTAGGTCAAGACCCCCAACCTCTGTGTGTAGGATTCCTACATATAATGATAAATGCAAAAGTGATTAGGACGAAAATTAATTGAAAATGAATATATGTTATGCTTTAAACCACGACGTTTATTCACATAAATAATCCTGAGACCGCTGATTAGCAAATCTCTCTTTATTCTCCTGCAAGGTTCGAGTATACCTGAAAGTCTCTGCCATCCGCCTCATGATCCAACGAATTAAACTACACATATTGAAGCAATAGGTTAAACCAAGTGATAATTACATTATTTGTCAAAGAAAAAACAAATTTAACGCACTAAAACAAGTTACATACCAGCCAGGCATTTGTCTTCAGGAAAGTCGCAGACCTACCAGTATACTTGGATGACCTGGTCGATTCCCTATTGGCCTTGTTTGTGGCTCAATGACACCTGAACCCCTCATTAGTTTTCCAATAGACGTAGAGGCTCTTCTTAACATCCAGGCAAAGCCACTAAGTAAGGTGGTCACGCCTCTCACGTATATCCTCAAGCATCTGTTGAAGCAACCTATCCATACGATGGTTAAAGATCTTTTTTATCATGGCATCATGAATCTTCTCCTATATAAATTTCTCCTGCATAATAAAATATTTAGAACTAGTTAATCGATATAAACTAACTAAAGTTTGAATGTGTAGAGATTTTACCTCCCACTTATGAAACCATCGCTCTTTGATCTCAATAGAGATCTTCTTGTAGCTCGGCCATGGGTGGTCGTATATCAGCTTAATGACATTAGTACACTCCTATGTACATGCATTATTATCCCACACAAACCTATCAATGAAAAACTTAAGATTAGTCAATACAATTTTGTATAAGAGCTTCAAATTAAATTGCATTTACAACAAATTAAAATATAACTCATGTGGTCAAACTATCAAGCCAAATCGTCATCATAATGATCGGCAGCAGTGCTGACCATATGGTTGGGATCCATGAGAGGATTCCAGCGTTGTGGTATCTGTCACTGAAGGTGGCGTTGTCAAAATAGTGGGTTGCTGATTGAGTGGGGGAGTCCTGGTGAAGCAACATGATGACCTCCCATAGGCGATGGTGGCGCAGCAGGACCTACGTAATTAGGGTTAGGGACCGTGATGAACAGTTGTGTACCTGGTGCCTATGACGTCCTAAGGGTAACCAAGGTAGAAGGAGATGAGTGAGAAGTCACAAAGGTGCCAGTAGTCACCCTTCCTCTACCCTGACCACAAGGGGGAGTGGATCCTCTCTAGTGAGAAAAAAACTGGATGGTATCCAGTGTTCAATCTAACCATTCACTGTTCTCTCTCTCTTATTTATTTTTGGTCCCACTCATAAAATCAAAGGTGAGAAATCACACTGTATTCTATCAATTGTTAAAAAAACTGGAGAAGATCCTTTTCCACCACAAGGCCAGCTCTGGATACCTTTACATGTCGTCATGTCTACCTGAAACAATGTAATTATATCAATATATAATTAAACAATCACGTCACAATTCAAATCACATACTTTCTATAATCACATATTGGCACCTTTTCTTTTTAAAATCATACTTTGACCTATTTACTTTCAATAATGTAATTATATCAATATATAATTAAACAATCACGTCACAATTCAAATCACATATTTTCTATAATCACATATTGGCACCTTTTCTTTTTAAAATCATACTTTTGACCCATTTACTTTCAATAATGATATTGGTGGTCTATATAATGCCAAAAATCACATTCCTTACTCATTTATTCTTGAATTTGCAATCAGGTTTACATACCCTTCAAAGACAACTCAATTTAATCTCATACTATGTTATTAGATAACTAAACATATCATTTTCTTATGAATTTTCTCAAATTGACCCAAATAATGCTTAGGTATATCTTAAGACTCAAACCACACTTTAAATCATATGAAATCCATTCTTTTCAAATCAATAAAGATATTTCGAACCTAAATCATACATTTAAGCTTTATTCTAAGTATGAGTATAAACTAATTGTCAAATTAGTGCCCCTTTAATTAAGTACATAAACTCTTTAAATTACTTTATCTTCAATAGGTCAACAACCTATATTTTAAGTCCTAAGGATCATAATACCTCAAGAAAGTCGCCCTCATCATTGATATTACATCATTAAGATTCTTAAGAAGAGAACACTTAAATTTAGTAACACTTTTACTAATTAATTTCACCTACAATTTTAAAATTTTTTTGAGAAAACCTCCCCTAAAATATAGGCATATCCACCTTTACGGTTCCATAAATCCAATGAACCTCTTATTCCACAAGTCTTCAATCCACAACATCAATCAAAATTCAATTAATTTTACCAAATCTTATAAACATAATATCAAATTAGAAAATACAATAATATATCCAAAGCTCAAATCTCACTTATCAAATTAAAGAACCAAAGTCCCTTAGAGATTTAGATTTTACAAGTAGCCTTTCCTAATTCCCCAAATTCAAATAATAAATATATATCATGATTTATTAATATCCGAAGATGCCATTTTTTCAAACTTTCGCAATATTAATAATTATAATCAAACTAAATTTATCAGAATAAAACTCAATATAATGCTCAACTACCACATTTTTTTTAACAAATTTTGTGTCAAAGTCTATGTAAATCTCGAAGTTAAAGCCAAATCCTTAACAAAACCTTAAGGTTTAACTACTCTAAACTAATCAGTGAGTTATCTGGAGACAATTGCGGTATAAAGGACTTTTCTAGCATGGTGGTGGCAGCACGGGCGATGCAGTCACCAACATGTAGGTCTGCATTCAGGGTTTTTTTTTATATAAATGCAAATGGAAAATAGAAAAGAATAGGAAGAGGGAGGGGGACAACCTACCTGGAGGGAGGAAGGAGGCAGCTCCAACGAGTAGCTACGGCAACGACAAAAGTGGTAGTGAAAAAAGCAAAAGCGACATAGCAAGCCACGCGACGCAGAGAGAGAGAGAGAGAGAGAGAGAGAGTTTTGTATTTAGGGCAAGATTACCGGATAAATCCGATGGTAACGCATTGTAAATCACCAAAACGCTATATTCTACTAATTGAAAATCTGTCGTAAATCTGACGCTAAATTTCATGCCTATTTTTTTGTTTTCTCTCCAACTATTACTGGTGAATTTACTATCGAAAATATAAATCTGCCAGTAATAATTTGAATTGACAAATTTATTGTCAAGTCCACCGATAAATTCGATGCTAATGTGCGACGCTAAATCCAACAAGAAATCCAACGTTATTTAGGAAGTTATCCCACATTGAGGTAGTGGTTGAGACGTGGATAGTATTTGAAGTAGTGGTTGCCAAGATGTTGCTCGCCCATGCAAGTTGGGTTGAACATGGGTCATGGAGTTATTCATCAATTATTGGGCTTTCTTAAGATGACCCAATCTTTAGGGCCTATGGTTCTAAGTTATCTTTCGCTAAGATATGAACAATTCTCCTACTAGAAATCGGACTCAAAGAGGTCCTACTTCAAGTAAGTCGCATGATCGATCTTCATGGTTGTTTTCTCTTTACACATGGAGATCGATTTGTAAATCTATACTCTTTCTTGAGGAACTCAGCTCTTAATGTCCTTGTAAAGTGGTCAGGATTTCAACATGATTTGCCAGGTGGACAAATTAAATTCTCGACGTATTTTAATAAAGGTATCGCTTCAATTATTTGTGCATTTTTTAGATACCTTGGTAACTGTGCACAACATTTAAATCAAGACAAAATTACTATTTTGCCCTTATTAGGATTGTGTATATATAGGGCTCCTCCCTCATTTTCTTCTTTCTTTTCTTTCATATCAATTGTCGCTTATTTTCCTATTTCTTTTCATTCTAAGTTACTTTTACGATTTGTTTATCACCTATATAACTTAGTTAAGAATATAATTTTGATACACTGATAGTGTATATCATCCTATAATTATATTTGTTCTTTTAGGTAACTATTAATGTGTTAATGTGAAAAGTAATTATTTTTGTTATGTGACATTATATAATTAAATATATATGTAAAACTACCTTATGTTGATAGGGTATTAAAATTAAATTCAATAGTTTTTTTTTGGTTTTCTACAGTATCTCCTAGCTCGACAGGCCTAGAAGTAATTCTGCACGGTACTGAGCTCCATATAAGGATTTGCCACTAGCCAATGGATTGTTGCATACAACAGACAAAATTCGAATCCCCGACACTTGCTTAAGCGGACTAATGAACTAACTACTAGATCAACCCAACTTAGTTTAAATTCAACAATAATGCTCTGCATCCAAGTAATTTTCCTAACCAAGTCCAACCATGTTATTTTGTCTCATGCGCCGCCCCACATTTTCTTTCATGCTTTCATAACAGACTTTTAATGTAAATCTATTCAACGTAAAGCTTCCACTTCAACATAAAGCTTCCTTCTTCTCTGATTTCTCTTTAGATTTTTGTTTTCTTCTTCATTTTCATTGTGTTTCACCTTTGATTTATTCTCTTTCTCTTTAGATTTTGATCTGTATTTAAATAACGTATTGTTCTTCTGAATCGAATAACGTATTATCAAAACAATGAATGATTCAAGTTCAAATCAGTTGAATGAGAGAGATTTAGATTATTCTTCTGAATTGAATCAAGTAGACGAGGTTTGGATCGGTCTTCATTTCATTTGGTTTCATTCTTCAATAATTTTGAATTGAATAGAATGAAATTCAATTGAATAAAGTGATAATGAATATTTTTATTTTTCATTGCTAAAGCCAGTGTTTAATTTTTGGTTCATTTGGTATTATACAATGGTTTTGTTTTGATAATATTTTTTGTTCATTTTAGAATGCAGGAGTTTCTGAATTTGAATTTATATAATGGACACTTTTTGGTTCATATGTTATTACACAATGGTCTTGTTATGATAGTATTTTAGTTCATTCTTCAACAATTTTGAATTGAATGGAATGGAATGCAATTGAATAAAATGATAATGAATAATTTCGTCCTTCTTTGCTAAAATCATTATTGTTTATGAATTTGAATTTGAATAGAATGTAGGAGTTTTTGAATTTATATAATGCATATGTTTCAATTCATTGGTTATTACACAATAGTCTTATTATGACAATATTTTGGTTCATTTTACAGTTTAGGTGTGTTGTTCTGAATAATTTGTCCCAAAAATTTGGTTGATTTTCAAGACACTCGAAGAAGCTGGAAAATTTTATAAAAATTATTCCAAACTTGCTAATTTTTCTACGAAAATAAGGAACACCACTTGGAAGATAGATGAAATTAAAAATAAACTAATTACATGTAATAGAGAGGAAAAATGGAAATCCAAGATATCTCCAACTTTGAAGACAAACCTCTCAACTGGAATAAAAGATCGAGCAGAGATGCTTAAACAACACAGGGAGCTAAGCATGTTTGTGCGTCGTACCATTGAAAATAACAAGAAACCCCGAATCAGACCGAGTAAAACATACTAGTCATTTGTAGTAGCAATGGGTGGTCATCGTAAACAAAGTTTTATTAAGAAAGAAATGAGAAATTACATTACAAGAAAAGTACCGCATGTTTCCAAACAAGATGATGCCAAAAAATTTGGGAAGTACTTATTAAGAATGAAAGAGAAGAATTAATTTTTTTTTTAGATTAACCCTAAAGTTGATCACTCTATTAAAAATGCATTTTGGGCTGATGCAAGAAGTAGGACAACATATGAGTATTTTGGAGATGTTGTTTTATTTGATACGACTTACAACACAAATAGGTATTCGGTTCGTTGTGATATAATATTCAGTTCATACGCATAACCAGTTTCGGTTCGTAACTGTTGGTATCCATTTGAAGGTACACTCTGGATTTTGGTTTTTTTGTGGGTGTGAATTATCGCGGTCAGTTGACATTTTTCGGATGTGCTTTGATAAAAAAAATGAGGATATTTAATCATTCAAATAGTTATTCAAAAGTTGGCTTCGTTGCATGGGAGGAAAGACACAAAAAACTATTTTTACCAATCAATGTGCATCAATTACAAAAGGCTATTGAGAGTTGTATGCTAACAACAATTCACCAGTGAATACAAAGAAATTAAATAGTTACAAGTGATACGAAGAAATCGAACAAAAGATGAGTTATATTTTTTGAAATTTTTTTACAAAAAATACATCTGACAGAAAATTGGAATGATTTTCTCACAAAGTACGGTGTTGGAGGCAATAAGTGGCACAGTTTCCCCTAGTTACAGAGAAAAACAAGAAAAAAATAGAGTCAGAAAAACTTGATCTACTAAACGAACGAATTCGATCTACTAAACCTTAAATCGAACTAGTAGAAATGCGAGATTTGGGAGAAATTAACTGAATATAATAACAATAATTTTTTCAACATCTTGCAAAATATTTATTCATATTTTTGTGTATTTTTTGTTGATGAATTTAAACATACTACCAGATTTTACTGTTAATTTACGCAAAAAATTTAAAAATTTTGAGAGATTTTGAAAGAAATTTAAAAATTTTTATTGTGATTTTGAATTTGAGAAACGAACAATTTTTTATATTAAAAATCGAAGAGAAATAATAACATTTGGAATTGCAGTTATGTAATTACTTTTTAATAAGAGTAGATTTTTTTAGTGTCTTACTTGGTTAGACTTAGATGCAATATGTGTAGCCCAACTATAAATTCAATAGTTAATACTAACTTTTTGTGCCGTTCTTTTTCAAAGTTTAATGTCTGTTGAGCAGTGAAGCAGCAAGTGCAACCACAACAACTGCAGAAAATAAAAGATATATAAATAAATAAAATAATAATAAAAAAAGGAAAGATAAAAAGCAAAAGGAACCCAATAATCTGTGGTCTGCTTCTTCGTCTTCTTCTTCTTTCCCTTACTCCTTTCCTTTCCTTTGGTTTTTATAGAGTCTCTCTCATCTCTCTTTCTTTCTTTCTGTGTCTCTCTGAATTCCTGCACAAAAGAAAATCTTAATAAAAGAAAAAATATATATAAATAAAGAGAGAGTAAGGGAAAATTCCAAAATATTGAAATTGAAACCTATTTTTGTTTTCCCTCTTTTCTCTCTCTATCTTTCATTTCTTGGAACCTAATTTCTTCTCCTTCTTCTTCCTCCTCTTTCTGAACCTAACTCAGTAACCCTTTGCATTCTTCCAATTCCGAATGTGAAACGAGGTAAGAACACTTTTTCCTTCTCCTCCGTCTTGTTCCCGAGAAAATTTCACCACTCACACACGCCAACATTACATTTCTCCCTATTTTCTCTCCAATCTCATCACCATCTAGGCATCTATCTACGAATGAAACTTGCCTTTTTTTAAGGAAATTTTGTATAATTATTTTTGGTTTAACGGTTTCCAGTTTGGTTCTTATTTGTTGCTACCTTGCACCTGTTATGTTTAATTGTTTTCTATTTATTTATTTATGTTTGTTGGAATGAAAAGAGGCTGATCAAGTAAGGGATATGAATGATGCTATTTTGATCTTTAGCTTCCAAATTAGTTTTTATGCAGTTTTTACATTGTTTAAGGGTGTGTTTAGAAGATGATATTTAGATTGAATATAATGGTTTGAATACAGACATAGTTTATGATATGATATTATTTGTAATGTTATACTAAGGTGGTGTCTGGTTTATGTGTAATAATGTGGCTCTTTTTTGCAGTTTTTGTTGTTGTTGAAGAGTGAACGTGGTGATTTTTTTCAAAATCTTAGCGAAAATGAATGATGGTAGACAAATGGGGTTGCATTACATGGATAATGGCTTCCCTTATGCTGTTAATGATAGCAACTTTGTGGATTTCTTCCAAGGAGTGTCGCACGTTCCAGTCAATTATGCCTTTGCTGGCTCAATGCCTGATCAGGTTTCTTGCTTGTACTTGTAAATGTCAACTTGTTCAATGTTTGTAGTTTTGGCTACAATCTTTTAGGTTCATACTGCCCTGTGTATTGAGAATGCAAAATGAGTTTGGATGCAGGAACATTTGAATTTTTATTTTGTCATTATTTATTTATTATTTATTTTTTAATTTGATTTTTACTGGATTGAGTTTTATCCCGGGATGTGGGAGTGAAAGCATTAACTTTCATCCTCTAGTATTTAATTTAATTTTGATGCATTGTAAGTGCAGAAGTTTCTATAGAGACATTCAATTATCTATTGTCAAATCATCATATGTGTTTGATTTCTGCAATAATTACCTCAAAAGATGTGCATAAGATGTTGTATGATCTGGGGATAGTGAAAACACTCTACAATAGTAGTTTATCAAAATTCATATCTAATGTTATTATTATTGTACTGCTATTTAAAAATTAAAATAACCTACTGGCACTTAACAGTTATGTAACTGAATAAGGATGTTTGAAAAGGATCTTGGTAGGTATATCTTTTTAGTTGATTGGAATAGTAAGGTAAAGTTCAAAAATAGTGTGACAATGATAGTAACTTCTCTATTATTTCAACTGTGGCAATGGATGGATAGTTATATAGTTTCATAGAAACTCTATTCAATAGTTGACATATATGCTATTATGCCTAACAAATGCTTGTTGGTGTATTCCTAACATAGATTTGACAACATCACATGTTTAACATTGAATGGAGTGTCTATAGTAGGTAGTTGCTAACCAAGAAGTACTCCTGTGTTGAATCTTGGAAGCAATTATGTTCTACAGAAATATCTCCCTATGATTAATTTATATTTGTTTATTTTGAAATTTGTTGTCCCATTTGTAAGTGTATCAAACTACATATGAAAAGAGTTATCTCTTTTTTTTTTTTAAAAAAAACTTATAATTGACTGTTTGCTTTATGTTTTGTGTATGTTCAACATTACCTATCAAACATGAAATATGACTTTGTATCATATGCACTGTCCAGGAATGCGTTTACTGGTCGATGAACATGAATCAATATAAGTTTGGATTATCTGGTCCAGGAAGTACATCCTATTATGGTTCTTATGAGGTAAATGATCATTTGCCTAGAATGGAGATCAACAGGGCAGAGTGGGAATATCCTTCAGTAACAATCACTGAGGAACCAGCTACAGCAGATTCTCCACCCATAAGAGAGGGAGTCACAAGCATGCAGACCATCCCTGAAGAATGTTAGTCTATATTCAGTTACTTTTACAGTTTTACCATAAGAATGTATCATATCATGTGCTACATCAGTGTTTCAATGTGGTTATTATAAGTGAATCTACCTTTTGAATTACTTTTAGCTCCATGCAAACACCACATTAGATCTTTACAAAACCTTTGAAATGAAAACCTTATTTGTTTTTGTTGTTTTAGTTGAATTGATACAGGTTTAGTTTCTCATGGATTAGGAAAATATGATAAGAATGACACTATATATCTTATTTCATTTTACTTCCGTTTGCAGGCAGTCCAAATCATCATGAGTCCGATGGCAGCCAGGTAAGAAGCTTTATTATTAACAATGCCTAAATTTTGGACCTTAACTTGTTGATTGCTGTTTTGATATTTATCATTTGTCCCTGTTTGAAATATGGGAGATATTATTTCTCATATGTTGAAAAATTTGGGGTTAGAGGGGCATAGTTGAAGTCTGGAATGGGGTAATTTGCCACATATTTTAAGTTTAAGTGAATTAATTGTGAACAACAAATAGAAAAAAAAAATCCAAACGCAAAAATGCTTTTCACAACAAATGGACATTCAAATGGCATAATTTTCCTCTTAAGCATGAATACTCAATCCCAACCCTAACATTGGACTTAAATTGAACAGAGGATTGGCTATAGAATAACCATGTCTTCGCTTGTTAGGGTATCTTTTTGCGCATAACTTCAATGAAGTTAGAGAATAAGAACATCTAGTGTTGAACACATTGTGCTTTAAATATTATTCATCACTCTCGTCATCCACTGAGTAGACTAATTTCTTTCAATTGCGGAGTTCCCTATAACTTGAAGTTTTACTTTTATTATCCACAAAAATAAAGGGAATTTCAAGTTTGAGCTTCATTTGTATATTTCTTTTTAGATCATTTTTTTTATTTCCTTTTAGATTATTTGTTCTTGTAACCGAGCCTCCCAGTGGGACAAGGCTTAGTAATAATAGTAGTTGTAGTTGTAGTAGGAGCATTCGGTATTGTATTTTTGGATAAAAATGTCGAGACCCTTTAATATACATTATCTCTTTCATGTGGACCTTTGCTTGTTCCCACCATATAACCTTCACTGTATACCAGATGTTTATATCAAGAATTGACTCTATCATTTAGCTTTATGAATGAACTGACCAGTGATTCTGACAAATGAAGTTTAGAGAAACATGACTAGCTTAGCCAATGGTACTTAAAAAGAGATTCAAATCGTGATGCAAAAAGATGTTATTTGAATACTGCAATAGTATTAAATCGTGATACAACATTATAAAAATTAGGTTGTTTATGATAAAGGTTTAAACTTAGATCTTGGATCAGTCTTGCATTTTATTTTTTATTCCTGCTCCGGTGAGGGTGCATTCAGCAGTGCTGTATTAGGCACAATAGGGTAAACTGATACACCACTCTGGTTCATACAAGTACATATTGTACAAACTTACCCATAACGACCCTTTTATATGTCAAAATCAAAATGCCACGTCATTTAATCATGCATGAGTTTCTTTTTTTTTTTTTTGGGCTTAATTTTAACAAGTAAACCTGTAATTTCTATGTTGTTTTCAACTTCTATTTCAGTTGCTTTTGTTGCATTGCTGCAGGTCATATGGCAAGATGACATTGATCCTGACAATATGACATACGAGGTGCGATGTGCTTAGTGTTTCACACAAAAATACTGATGTATGCTTGCATTCTTTATTTTTCCCCCTCTTAATCCATTGATTATCATGTTTAATTGTGGTTTACTAAGTATCAGATTCTATTAACTCATGTTGAGAGCATACATAATTTAGGGTATTACATGAGTATATTTCAGAGAATGGAGATTGTTTTGTAAGATTTGTATCAATGAAAAAGAACATTATCACTAATATAGTGTAAAGAAGATAGGAGAGCAAGAGATGCTCTTCACAGAAACAAGATCAACTGAGATAATAATATTGGATTTGGATCCTCTAAATTTTGGATTTTCACTTTAGAGATTACACTAAAGTGAAATCCAAAATTTAGAAGATCTAAATTCATAATATTAATAATACTTGATAAAAAAACTATTAATGAAGTATTCCAATCCCTTAACGTTTCTGTGGGGAGGATTCCTCTTAAAAAATCATGCTTTATTGCTTTCACCAAATAGAGGTCAACAGTCTTGTCCTATTTGAATTAGTACCAAGAAAACCAGAAAGAAAGATGGTACCGCCTTCTAGATTAAAGAATGTCAGCATTATTGGTAAGAGCAACTTTGAGAAGGTTGCTGCTTTGTTTCACAATCTAAGTTCTGCATATTATATCTTGGAACTTGGTATGTTTCATTTTTGTAAGTGGTGACCTTTGATTGGTATGTTAAATACAAGCAGAATTAAGAATCATGGGGATCATTAACCCAAATAAAAATCTATATATTGTAGGAACTACTGGATTTGGGGGAGGCAGTTGGAACTCAAAGCCGAGGTCTCTCGCAAGAACTTATTGATACACTTCCAACCTCCAAGTACAAATTTGGAAGTTTATTCAAACGAAAAAATTATGGTAAAAGGTAATTTCATGGATCTCAACCTTTTTTTTTGGAGTAGGCGAAAATGTGGGTAATATGGATGTGAATGAAGAATATTTAAAATTACAGATTGATTATTGCAATGAAAATGTATGATAAGAGAGATATATCCAAACTCTAGAAATAGATTTCTTCTGTACTGTTTGGATGAGGATATTCAAACTCCTGAAGTTTGATCTGTGATCTCTAACTTTATCTTTAGCACTTCCACATATTACTGGTTTCTGTTTCTCCTTTTATTTATTTATTTGTTTTGACTAGACTAGTCAAGAATTTGAAAATTTGAAACTTATGCTTTCTAGTTTTTAGGATCCAGCAAGATACTTCATACTTGTTATGTTCCCCTTTTATCTGTTATTGTGGTTTTTGGATTCATTTTTATACCAATGTAGCTCTGGATACATTCATAAAAGAGAAGTTTTCATCATATGATATTAATCGAATTGCATCGACCCCAGGTGTGTCATTTGTCAGATGACATATAGAAGAGGTGACCAGCAAATGAAATTGCCATGCAGCCATGTCTATCATTGTGAATGCATTACCAAATGGCTTGGCATTAACAAGGTCAGTCCATGGTTTATTTTCATCTAATATGTGCACAATTAGTTGTCTCCCTAACTCCCTCTCGTCATTATTTTCTTTCAGAAATGTCCAGTTTGCAATATTGAAGTGTTTGGTGAGGAATCAACCCATTAGCATCAACATGGGCAAAATGGAGATTTCCGCTTTTAAATCCTTACACATAGCCATAGGTAGTTGGAGTAGAAAGAACTGTGGCAGCGTGTCACACTATACATGTTTTTGTTTACTAGAAACAACCAAAAACAGTCACATATTCTAGCGGTTAATGTTAGGTTGGTTTGTCTTTTTTCTTTTTCTTAAAAAAAAAGGTTATTTATTCTTAGTCATGTCCCTTTTTGTTCTTGTCTTGAGGATTGGGAGTGAGAAATGTGCTTCTCAGCCATTGGTTAACAGAACTGAAGAGCTGTGATATGTCTTCCAAATGTTGCTCGTAACTCTTCATATGTTAAAAATACTTGAAAAAAAGAAAAAGAGAGAATGATGTTTTATTGGATCGTTTATTAATAGTGATAGTTCATCGATAAAAGGTAGATAGAAATTAGTTGCCTAATGCCTATTAGTGTAGCCTGCATAAGCCCTTCTGTTCTACTTAATTCCTTCTTTATCCATCCTTCAAAGTTTTTAATATTTGTTAGTCAACTACATGAGGTGTGTGGGTTTGAGTTGAATAATTGTTTTTTAGTCCATTCCAACCTAACCTAACCTATTAGGAGTTGGTGATGCGTTATTAAGGGACTCAGTTTTATTGTTAAAGTGGTGGTAGAGAATTTGGAAGAGGATAGTGTGTTCTTGGTAATAATTTAGACCCCTCTTCTATGAATGATCAAATTAGAGAGAAGGTGATTAAGGCATAAGAATTAGAGATGCTAGAGGAGTTACATTCTTCACATCGGAAGCGTGGAGAGGATTAGTTCCGCCAAAAGTTGAACTACTTGTTTGGTTTGTACTGGTGGAAAAAATTTAACACAAAAGATTGTTTGTGCATATTGAACATTTTAACCGAGGAGAGCAACGCATTTTGTGTAATGTTTGAGTTATGGTGTGGATGGTTGTTGCATGGATTTTGCCTTCGAACATCAAGGGCTGTTTTATTAGCTGCATAAAGCATGTAGGGAAGAAAACACAGCAAGAGAAATGATGGACGATATTGGTGAGTGGCATTGAAAATATTTGTAAAACAATCAAATCAACACAGTAAGACTTGATTGAGTGGTTCAATCTTTGAATCTTGTAGTATATGCACTAGGGTTTGAATTTGGTTTTATCCAAAATCATTACAGAACACTTTAGAATGAGTGTTGTGATATAGTATGACCAAATAAATAAATATATTTGTTGCTTCAAGTATTTCAATTTTTTTAAAGAGACAAGCATTGTGAGGATGCATTATGAAAATATTTTAGACATTAATTTTTATAAAATAATAAAATAACAAATAAACAGTATAGGGAAGCATTATAACTATATATATTCGACTGTTCGAGTATTAATCTATTTTTTATAAATTAAATATGGATGATAACAATAAATTTGAAATTAACCAAAATAATATGTACTTTTAACAAATATCACATTTTACTTTTTTAATTCTTTTAAGAGTAATTATTCATTTTGGCTCCTTCAAAATTTTATTTTTATCAAAATAGACTCCAACATTTATTTTTGACAAAATAAACTCCAAAAAATAGGCACCGTTTAACAAAATAACTTTGACGTTAACGGAGATGTCTAGATGGCACATTAAGTATTTACTTAGAGGGTTAGATATGAAATTACAATATTGTCTTTTTTTAGATGGGAGATTATTAAACTCGAAATTCCTATTTCACTCCTTTACATTCCAGTTGACATTCATTGACTCACATTAAAAATCTCATTTGACAACGAATCATCTTTGTTGCATTTGAGACATGTTCAGAAAATACATATTCATTTTTGATACAATTTCAGTATTCAACACACCCAAAAATAATATTCTCTACTACTAATGTTTACTATCATACAGCAACAATAACACTATCACTAACTAAATAACGAGAACATGTTCATAAATATAACTAAAGCAACCCCAATTACACGCACCAACAACAAAAATCTCTACCTTTCTCATGTGTTCTTCAATCACAGATGACCTCATAGCATAGCTATGTACCTTATAATGGCTTTTTATCCCTTCGCTCCTTTCAACATTCAATTTAATTTTCTTAATCTCTTTTTCTACTTCATCAACCGGAACAAAATATTCACATCTCATTTTCAATTTCTGTCAAAATAAAAAGAAAAAGAAAAAAAAATTCAACAAATAAGAAGAATCACAAGCTCAATTTCAACGAGTTTCATTCAAAATGACATACATGTCAAGATGGACAACAAAAAAACCAACGGCCAAAATTAACCCAAATATTCAATTTTAGTACCATCACCTCCTAATAGCAGACGCAGGTTCCATCAAATGGTTTTTCTTTTGATAGAAGCGTCGTTCTTTGTTAATGAAGATTTTTTTTCCCATTTTTGCTCTACCATCTACTCAATTTAGGACTTAGAATTTTCTTCAAATTAAAATATAAATCTCCACATATATCACTCTAACCCTTTAAGTAAGCACTTAACGTGCCACTTAGACATTTTTACTAATATTCAGAGTGAAGCGTTAACACTGAGACCATTTTATCAAATAATATATATATTTTGAATTTATTTTGTCAAAAATAAATCCATTTTAACAAAAACATAACTTTTCCAGAGTCAAAATGCTTATTTATTTATTTATTTATTTTTTGAATTTCTTAACACCAGCATGTGATCTACTAACAGGTGGCACTGTCATTGTGGTCCGTACCTTGTGGAAAAACAAAACTAAGGATCAGCATACCAAATCCTTTGTATCAGACAAAAAAATTACCAAACCTGCAAACCATTAACATACAAACAAATGTAAACATTGAAGACAAAGGCAATTTTCCCATTTTCCAATAATATGATAAACCACAAAATTCTATTACGTTATAATTATATACCGCCATTCACGAGGAATCACTATTCACCAAATGTTATTACCCAAAAAAAATTCATAAACAACTCACAAAGTTGAACATAAATCCCGCAACAAGAGGGCAAAAATAATACCTCCAAAACCAAAATAAATTCATAAACATTAACACCACCAAAATCAAAAGGAAAAACTAACCCCCCAAAAAAAAAGTAAAAATTAAAATATTTACAATAAGATCTAAGACCTTGTTCAAATCAGAAGCCATTATTATTCCTCATGAAAAAGTCTTCTAGCTTGCGTTGTTGCAAAGAACACAATCCATGATCCTTAACCAAGCTACACGAAGTCGAGGGTAAACCCTGTTGGTGTGAATTCTTGATTCTCTCACCATGTCTTCCATGGTTTCAACAAAAAGATTCAAGCTTCTGAGTGGTGGAATATAAAGTGTTAAAGGGATGGCAGAAAAGGCCACGGAGAAGAAAAACTGCAGCATTTTTTTTGTGTGCTTCTTTTCTTATTTTCCTCAAAAAGCTTCTGATGATGATGATGATCAAGGAGGCACACCCAAGAGAAGAATTTTGGACCCAGAAACAAAGTTGTATACTTTAGATCAAAGGGTATCTGGATTTGGTTTTTGTTTATCAAAACTCTTGGATCTCAAAGATTTTCTCAAGAATTGACTCAAGAGGAAAGAAAAGAAGACTTCAAATTTTCACTCTTCTAAAGGGTATTGGTCTTTTAGAAAACACAAAGGGCAAGAAAGAGAAAGAGAAAGAGAAAGAGAAAAAATAATACTGTAGGAAAGAAAAGCAAGTTCTGGATCCCTAAAGATTATTGAACCAACCGAAATTTGCAAGGTGGAGAGTATAGTATATATCTAAATCATCAAACCAAATTTTCAGATGGAATTAAAGTTGTTATGGATGGTTATTAATGATAATCACATGATAGAGATATATATAAGAGAAATTTCTTTTATTTAAAAAAAAATGGAAATTAAGAAAGGGGACGTATAACGTTTTCAAAGACCTTTAACCTTATGTTGTGGTTGAGATGCGTCCTCTGAATTGTGGGTTCAATTTGTTTATTTTGTTTTTTTATAATTGTGAAATTATTAGCTTTCTAAAATCTAAATTATTCTCCCAATCATATTTGAATTTCTAAATTTCAGGAGAAATAATTAACGAGTATATTATTTTGATTTATCCAAATGCTTTAAAAATATTTAACGGATAACGTATTTATGTATTTTTTTGTTTATAATTTAGATGAATATTTTAAAAAATAAAAGTATATATTTTCTTATTACAAAATTATCCATCATATTTAAAAAATTTTAAAAACTTTAATGAAAACAAAATAAATTAACAAAAAGTAAAAAAAAATAAATTAAAAAAAATTATTTTCCTCAAATCAATTTTGATTTTATTCAAATTTTAAATATATAAACAAAATTTAATTAAAAAATAGATTTGTTAAATTAAAAAAAATGGCGTCAATGAATGGCCACCTGTCCCGCTTGTTCACAAAGCTATTCTAAATTCCTGATTGAAAATTCTCGTTCTGTAACGTGGTTTATTTTCTTCTAGTGGTGGACAGTGGACACAAAACAAGGGAGTATATTGCATTTATTATTTTTTTTGCTGACATTGCATTTATTAATTTTATTAATTTATATATAACCTTTGGTACATATCTATTTATATTTAATTAACGAGGTGTGAGGAGGTGATGCAAGTAACGGCAGCTGTAACAACATTTCAGTTTTTTATATATTTAAAAAATTAATATATTTAATTTAAAATATAAAAATATTTATTTTAGTATATTTTTAACCGACAATAAATAACTTTTAAAACATAGTCATAACTAATTTTATACTTATTAGATTTGAATAATCTTTAGCTATATGAAAAGATGAGAAAATTATCTTTATTTTTTGAGTTTAGTGCAAAATTAAATTTAAATTTAATTAGGTAGATAGATCTGTTACAAATTTATAGTAAAAAATCGCATTGTAACTATTAACCAATCAGCTTGATATATAATATTTTATGAATATCTCAAATTATAGTTATCCAATTGACTTCGTTCAAAATTTGTTGTAAAAATAACTCAATTCTCTATAAATTTGTATCTAATAACTATTTTCAAATTCAAAATATAAAAAATTTTATAAGACTTTTAAAGTAACAATTCAGATTGAAGATTTCGTATAAACACGAGTTAGATTCTCTTAATGCAATTTGCACATATCTAAGAGCGTAGTTGTCAAAACCAAACCGGTGATTGAAGCAATCAAGTTACTGGGTCACTTAATTATTGGTTTTTAATTTTTTTTAATATGAGTATTTTTATTTTATTTTTATAAAAATAATTATAAATTTTAAATTTTAATACTTTATTAATTAGTTTATATTTATTGTATTATTATATTATTATAGGTGAAAACTCACATACAATTGTTTTCATGTGAAGATATTTAAGAACAGTTAGATGATTTAACATGTTTGACTAAATATCATCTAAAGATTTTCAACTATCAAATTCATATGAAGACAATTGCATGTGAGTATTTACCTATTATTAATTATATACTATAAGTATTTATTGAAAAATAATATTAATAGATATCATATAATCATGAAAAGAAAAAATAAATTGGGATTTATTGAATTTTTTGTTTATCTTTTTAATTTATATATTTAATAAAATTTATAGTTAAATAAAATATAATTGATTCAAAAATAAGTGACTTTAATTAAAATTAAAATAAATTGAATATAAATAAAATAAAAGTTTGTTATATATATATTGGTAAGAAGCATTACTAGCTTGGTGGTAAGATTGTCCTTGCACGGTGGACTTGCAAAACTGTGGTGCGTCAACTAGACCGAACGGTTCGGTCCGGTCTAATTTTTTACCAAATTTGACCGGATTTGGTCGATTCACTTTGGATTTGACCGGTTTGTGGCAGTTCTCTACTTTAAGCAGTCCTAATCTTAGACTAGACCGATATTGGGTCTAATTTTCTGATTGAATCAACTGGTCCGGTCCAATTTTAATAACTATGCCTAAGAGCCAGTTGAGTCCTTCATTTTTCATTCTATTCTCTTTTTCTATACGAAAATTTTAGGTAATTTATTTTCTCTATCTTCTATTATCTCTACAAATTGTTATTCATTTATATTTTTCACTTCATTATAAAAAATCCTTATCTTTTCTCACTTTCTTACTCTCATTATAGATCATTCACCAAATTATTCACAAATTTTATTCGTATATTGTTTGAGAAAGTATCTTTTCTAAACTATGCTAACTACGGAGACCAGGAATATAGAAATTTTCTTTCTACGATAAAAATAACATGAACTCAGAGATTTGCATAGGATTCATATTTTTTGCAACCTCAATATTTATATTGAGTTTCATCAAAAGAATGAAACCTATCTCTTAACCAAAGATATATATCTGCCTACATCGAAACACGCACAAATTCTAGTCATGAAATAAGTCTCTCTTCGCTAACAAATAGTGTCTATTTACATTAGAATATATATAGAATTTCTACACATTTCACTCGAAGTAAAGATTTTATGCTACTTTTTTTTAAGTTATATCTTAAATATTTTTAATATAGAAACTAGTATTGCATGTCATGATATAATATCTCTCAATTGTATTCACATTAAACATTATAATAACCAGTTTTATGTGCATTAAAGAACTGAGGAAATAATGTTTTGGTAAAAGAAAATGACCCCTAAAGACAAGATAATCAAAGTGATCATTCGATAAGAAAAGGTGATGATTGACAAACTTTTGGGATAACGATATTCGGTAAGAAAAGAGGACTCCTTTTAATTTTATACACAGTTTGAGTTTAATACCCTCCAAAATCAAAGCAATGTTAAAAGATTGCTTAAGAAAAGTTAAGATCAATTTCATGTATCAGATAAGAGTTTATATCAATAAAAAATCGTTTTCTTTTCATGTACAGAGAAGTTACAAAAATGTCAAGAGAAATCAAGTCAATGTTTATATGTTTGCATTTTGTATATTTTAATATTATACGTATTTAGTCATGAGTTACATGTGTAATAACATAAGTAAATAAGAAGCATATAAAAGTCACACCACTTCGACTAATTGAAAATATTGCATTATCACTGTTTTTATTTTAAAAATTCGAAGTAGTTGAAGATAGATACGATGATATCATATAGATAAATTATTGAAAAAATTTTATTTCTTACACTCTCTTCATACCATATTCAAAAATGATGTGGTACGAAACAATACACTACTCGATTGAATTGAAAAAACAGTACACTATAAAATGATTAGTAGTGAGATATCAAGGACATAAATAGAGAATGTTAAATATTTGCTCAAATTTATATTAAGAATGGAGAATAGATGATTATTTTAGTCATAAATTTACATATTAAAGGAATTTGAATTTTTTATATGTCTTGTTTTATCTTTATTGAGCACTACAATTGTGTCTATTATATTTGTTTTTTTATTTATATGATTATTTAATATGTATTGTTTTGCCTATAATCTAGTACGTATCTTTCATGTTAATATCACTAGCTCTACTTATATTTCTTAACTAGTAAGGATTGTAATAAAAATTAGTTATTTATTACTTTTTATATAAAAAATTTATTTTAAAAATTTCGTAAAATTTGAATAACAATAATTAATATAATTCAAATAAGATTTAAACTTAATTTAAAAATATTAGGGTATTACAATAATTATTTTAGTAAAATTTGAATAAGACCAAGAGAATAATAATAATAATATTCAAAAAAATTTCAACTATATCATCGGTTCTTTAACTAATGTAATTTTATTTAAATGAATTAATTTCTTTCTTTTAGATTAAATTAGAGAATTTTGTCTAGTGGTATGATAAATTAAATTTCGGAGTGACAAAATTAAAGAAAAGATTTTTTTTTTCAAAATGGCTTACTTTTTTTTTTGTTGATTGACATGAAAGGCCAAATTTGTACGTTAAATATTTATAGTATTTTATTTTCCTTTTTGATGATTTAGCATTTATTTACAAAATAACTATACCACGTTAACTATTTGTCCATATATTTGGAAGTCATTGAATGCTTGCTTCAATTGTCATATATTTCAGGAAGCCTTGGGTTAAGGAAAAGTGAAGTACTTATTTTTGTTTTGGGTGACTAAAGTACTTAAATTTATCAATATAGGGTTTGTTGGATGTTATTTAAAAAAAAATTATAAAAATAAAAATAATTTTATATTTAGATATCTCATATAAAAAATCTTTTTATTTATCAATTATATTTAGATAAAATAAAATAAAAATAAATTTTTGTTCATTTATTATGTGAAAAATATTTTTTTTATCAATTTAATAAAGCCAAACAAGCACATATTCATACTCATAATGTAATAATGGTTTATTAATCAAATTGCACTCCAGACAAAGAATAAAAGGGTACAAATTAATGATACTCTTTATTATCTTTCTAATAATTCTTTGTTAGGGGTTTACATAGTTAAGGTTTTTGGAAAATCAAACATGATACGAGGTTAAGGAGAAATATAATTAGTTTTAGATGAGTAAATCAATCTGGTTTCAAAAGATCAAACCTGTTATTAACAAGTTTTAGAAATAATAATTAAACTGCTTTTTAGTTGGTTAAAAAAATCAAATTTTATACTCAAAAAATATTTAAAACATAAGAATCGTTTTTTTTCTTAAATTACTAGTTTTATATTCTAAAAGAATTTTGAATTAGTTAACCAGTTAAAAAGTTAGTTTTCACCAATTATATTAAGAGTAATGGTAGAGAAATAATATCATAAAATTATTTTATTTAATTTAATATTTATAATTTTATATATGTAACATTTATAATTATATGTTTATTACATCTAAAATAATTTATTTATTTTAATAATAATTAAAGAATGTAAAGTAAAAAAAAAATATTTAAAAAAAGCTAAAAGTGATACTATGAATTAGTAAAATTTATTTGTTGAAAACAACTTAGTGTGTGTTTGGATTGTGGTTTGTCAAGTGATTTTATAGAATTGATTTTGGGTAGAAGTAAGTTTGTGTCAACATGATTCATGTTTAGCAATTTTATAATAAAATTGATTTTGATAAAATAAATATTGTTTGGATAATATTAGTTAAAATCACTTTTAGATAGATAATTATTAAAAAAAAGACATGACATTAAATTATAATGTTATTTTTTTATATATGTTTAATTTTTTATATATTTTTATATAGTATATTTTTAATATTCTTAGTACTCTTTTTTATTACGCCATAATTTTTTACTATTATTATTATTTATGGTTAATTTTTTTGTTTAATTTATTTTATCGAATGAGGATCAATAAATTATATTATAAAAAGATAATAATAAATATAATGCACAAAAATTATCATTATAAAAATATATAATGTTAAATAAAAAATTAATAAAAACTATAAATAATAAATAATTGAAAAAAAGAGTTCATATAAAAAATGATAAGAATTCTATAAATAATACAATAATATGTATAAAGGATAAAATTAATAAAAAAAATAAATATTAATATTAATGGCTAAAAGTCAGTTAATATAACGTAAAAATTAAAAAATATTGCTTCTTATATACGTAGTTTTGTGATCAAAATTATTTCTATGTTTATAAAATAAAAAATTAATCAAACAAAAAATTAAAACTTTCAAAAAGCTGTAATCTATTTCTCCTCTTCAAACAATGAATAAAATTACTAAAAACTATTGGACTCAATAATTTCTTTTTTACATATATTATCTTTTGTTAAATATGTTAAGATATGCTACTGCAATACGTTTACGTAAAAAAAGAATTTTTAAATGTTGATTCAAAAATAAAATTTAAAAAAGATATGATAAATTGAATTTTAATATTATATGAAAGAATTTTATAAAAATAAAATTAAATTATATTTTTATATCTTTAATTAATTTATTATTGAAGAGTGTTAAGAAACTAATAATTTTTATGTTTTGTAATCATTAATTGGCATTTTTAATAGTGTGAAATTACATTCAACAGTGAAAGATCACTCATTTTTTTTTATGGTTAAGTGCTGACCACAAAACACAAAAGTTACTAGTCCCCTAGACTTTTTCTTTATTTATTATATATTTAAAGAACAGGCATTAATTTTTTTATACATTATAAATTTTAATTTTACCTTTTTATAATTTCACATATTTATTTAATTAATTATGAGAACGTCAGCAAGTTAAATTAATAATTTGCGGTTAAACTCATTATATTATTAAAACACCCAATCTCTTATCTTTAGCAAGATTAGTTAAGTATTAAAAAGAAAAGAGTAAGAAAATAAAAAACGGTTAAAATTATAAAAAGAGTAAGAAAATAAAAAACGGTTAAAATTACTTTGGAAGTGGCGGTAAATTAACATCCTATTTTGACTTTTAAAAGATAATAAGATTAATTAAATATTATTATTATTATTAAAATAAGATAAGAAGTAAAGATAAAATGATTAACTCAATCATATCTAAATGAGGAACTTAAGATAGCATGTTGAGTTGAATAAATATATAAAATCCTGAAGCTATTGCTCTTTTGAGCTACAACAGTCTCCCAATTAAACACGGTTAGTTAGCTCTGAGGCTACAATCCCACGCTTCCTGCTCTAACCGCTACCAGTCATCAGAACCATCCGAACTAGGAATAATCCTTTTTCTTTCTTCAGATCACCTCGTCTCACACATTCACTGTGATGGAATCTTGTGACAAGATGAATGGAGGAACTGCGGATATTGTTTCTGGTGGTGGTAACAAGAAAGGGAGTGATAATGGCATCTGCTGCAACTGCCAAAAGAGTCAATGCTTGAAACTTTATTGTGAATGTCTTCGTGCTGGAAATTTGTGCAACAATTCTTGTACTTGCAAAGCCTGCGAGAATAATGAGAATAACAGGGATAAAGTGTATGAGAAGAAAAAAGAAATAGAATTACGTGATCCAGAGGCGTTTCAATCCAAGATTATTATTGGTGGGAACGAAGCAGCAAGGCACAGAAAAGGATGCAACTGCAGGAAATCAAAGTGCAAGAACAAGCACTGCGCTTGCTTCAGTGCTGGAGTTGGTTGCTCTAATCAGTGTAAATGTGACGATTGCATGAATGAGTATGGAATCGTCAACAACCAACAAGTACTTGTTTTGACTAATGATAGTAATAATAATGGCAGCAACAACATCACGGTGGATAATGGATCATCTCAATTTCAACATCTATTTGCCGATAACGATGGCTGCTTACAGGTATAATTTCTACTAGTATTGTCCACAAGAGTTCAAGAGTATGATTTTTTCTCTTAATTAAATTGCTTTACCATCAAATTTTATTTTTATATATGTATATCAGAATATGCAGAATTCTGAATCAGATATGGATAGAATTTTTAATGAGATAGAGCAGGCAGATTATTATTATTATGGTCAGCAAACGTCACTGAGCAGCAACAGCGAGAATGGAATCAACAATAACAACGTGAATTTGCCATCAAATCAGCAAGATAGCCATGTTCCTGCTGCTGCTGTTTGTTATAACTATAATCTTTATGGAAACATTATTCAAAACAATGTTGCTGCACCTAATTATCATCAGCATCTTACTACCCCAAGGCAGATTTCTCCAGTCGAATACAACAACACTATTGATGATCTTGATTTGGAGGGACCACCATCATCTTGGTTCTATGGTGAGCCCTCTTCCCTTCCTAGCTTCTTCACGACGGACACAACAATTCAGGATAGTAATCAGCAGTATAAACCTGAGACTCTGAATTATGATGATATTTTTCAACAAGAAGCACTACCAATATCACCGACAATGAATCAGAGTGCACAGCATCTGACAAACACGCAACCACCTAGTCATCCTAATAATAACCAACTTCCATAATGTGAAACTAGAACAAGTGTAAGAGTGTGGCAACTTTTATGTTTGGAAAAGAGGGAAGCTCGTTTGAGTCTCTTGAACCTTGCATCTTTATGTTTGGCAACTTTTTTATCTTTTGAATACAAACTCTAGCTTTTACGTTTACTTTTTTAGATTGAACTGAAATTTATTTTCTATGTACCAATTGTGTTGTTCATTGTTCATATGTTTATTATTATTTTATAATATTTTTTTTTAATACTCTCTTGTGTATATTATTATTTTTATAAAATTTCTATTTTTTTTTTGAGTTTTTTACTCTTATTGTTATTTTTTTGTATGGTTCACGCCATCAAGGAAAGAACATAGACCTTCTTCACAACATTAAGCCTTGAATAGCTTTTTTGGGAGTCTTACACTCTATATCAATACATTTTTGGAACTCATTGCTTCCTTTTCTAGAACTCTTCCCCTTTCCTGATTTCTTTGATCTGCATCATAGATCCCAAAATGCTCATTAGCCACTAATAATCGATCTTGTATAATAGGATTGAAATACCAATTATAAATCCCAAAATAAACAAAATAATATTGAATTGTCACAAAATTATTTTAGAAAACACGGGGTTCAGCCCTGCTTCCAGGAAAGGCCAAATTCAACCCTGTTGGAGCCTAACTAACTGCTCACTCCATATTTGTTTCGGCTTCTTAAGAAAATTGGTCATAGTAGATCCGAAATTCGGATATATATTCAAGTCTCCAAATGCGAAATTTCAAAAACCTTGAGTCATTGTTCTTTTTCAGTTCTTACTTCTGAGGATATATCAGTTTCTCAAGTTGTAATAGGGTGTCCTATCCTTACAAGCTGCAAAATTGAAGTTACTAGAGAAGCAACTAGTTTGTTGAAGCAATGGTTTTCCTTAGCCTCAGCAAATTGGAGATTTCAAATTGCACCAAGAATGTTACCACTCTTCAGGATGTGAAGATTAGATCAAGCTTGCATCATTCAGATCATTACAAACTACACGTGCCAATTTTAGCGTTTCGTTACTGTGACTATTAGGACTTTAAGTGTGACTATCTCAATTTTTTGATACATCAAAGTGATTGTATTTTTTTTAATCAGTTAATTTGTACTGTGCTATTCTGGTTATTACTAGCTCCCTTTTATAATGTTTCGTTAAATTATCAAGACAAGGAAGAATCTGTTTTATCCTTGCATTCATTAGCACCAGAAGAAAATACTTTTGGTACAATTGGAAGATGGACATTGATACCTGACTAAAAACTGATAAAAGAAAATTCAATAGGACAATAGTATAAGTTCAATATTTGGTGTATTGTTCCAAAAGATTTCATTGCTCTGATTGAGCCTCAGTAGGCTAAATTCTTTCCAGTAAAAATAAAATAAAAAACATCTTGTTCAATAATGCAAGAGCTATTTGTGCAGACTAAAGATGGTTCTCCCACAATTGGTGAAGCTGTATTAAACACCTTTGATGCTCCTAAAGAAGCATATTGGTATTGGATTGGTTTAGCAGCTCTTATTGGTTTCACAGTTTTGTTCAATTTTCTCTTCACCCTTTCACTAATTTACCTTGATCGTAAGACCTCACATCTAATAATCTTAACTTTTATTTGATTACTTCGATCACTCACTCACTAACTAACTATCTATTTTTCAAATCTTTTGTTAGCCACCGGAATTAAACAAAATACTTTTTAATATTGAAGGTTGATTTTACATCACCTAATCACTAAGATTACAATCATTTACTTATTTAGTCAATTGATTCTTTATTTATTCTCTAATAAATTCTATTTTTTAGACAATTAATTCTTGCCACGTAATATCATTAGAAATTGGTTCTTCTATTTCACCTTCATCCATAACGGTGTTCTTGTATGTGGTGAATAGTAATAAAATTTTAATTCACAATAATTTTGATGGCAATACCAAAGAAATTATTACCTAGATAGTGTTTGTTGTTTTATTGTATATGATATGATAGGTGAAAATAAAAAATAAATATAAAATGTGTGTCAATGTATATTTTGTTGCTGTTATTTTTTTTTTTTTACTCCTATTAGCCTCCTCCTTTATTGATGTCAAGAATTTGTTATAATTAACTATAAAAATAATAGCAAGCTATATAAAAAAAATCACATGTGAAAAAAATAAAATTAAAACTGAGATTTCATACCACATACAATATTAAATACAAATTTAATAATAAAAATAGAGCGATAAAATGATAAAAAAATGGAAAAAATATATGTAATAGGTGATTCAGATCGAACATTATTTTAAAATGATGGTGGAAAATACTTCTAATAGATAGAATATTGCATGAAAATAATGGTAGAAACCAGTGCTTCTAACAGACCTTGAAAATGGTGGTGGAGGGTTAGTATTTCTAGTAGAAACAGAAAACATTTTCATAGAGCTAAAAATGAAAGTAGATCTTTTTTATTTTGAAGTCAATTTTTTTTAGGAAAGTGATAGAATGACTTATCAAAAAGAAGAAGTCATATATTTCTACTCTTTAAAAAAATTGTGAATTAATTTTTGAAAAGTTAAAAATTTTTTTTATAAATGATACCAAACACGTATATTGTGATTTTTCATCATTCAAAAGTAAATAATAATAATAATAATAATAATAATAATAATAATAATAATAATAATAATAATAATAATAATCTATAACAAATACATGGGTTTGGTGTCCAAGATTTCTTTTCAATATTACCCTTTCTAATTAACTTCTCCACTTAATGTCTGAAAAACTCCTATTATTCTACTTGGTCATCTTGACGTAACTTTCACCTCTTACCCATTTTTCTCTTCTCATCTCATCTCTTATTAATATTATTGAATACATTAATAGATTTTAAAAATACATTAATCTCATGTCAATAATAGATTTGCTTTTAAACATTCAGATATTCATAATAATAGTAAAATTGGTCCAATTTCAAGTAATAGATAGAACACTAATAATATTAGTGGGTATAAATTATCATTTTTTAAAAGCTTTAATTCATACTTAGTAAATTTTTAATTATTTCTAATATACTATGTTACATATATCTATAATACAGTGTATTATACTTAAAAAATTTATACTATTAATTTAATATTTGAATTTTTTTATTATGGTACTATTTTAATGTACTCTAAATTTTTATTATGTATTTATAATTTTCATAAAAATCATTCTTAAAAGAAATATTTATTTTATTTTTTAATTTTTTTGTCCAAATAATATTAAATTATTTATATTAGAAGATTTACGTAATTCAAAAAATATTATTTATATGTTAAAAATCTGTTTTTAGATATTTAAGTATTAGAATTGATCCAAATAATATATTTAATGATGATAACATTGGTTAGTTGTGTATATATATTCCATTAGTTTATTAATTTTATCTTTTGAATTATTTTTTATTATGGTACTATTTTAATCTATTCTAATTTTTTATTGTGTATTTATAATTTTAAAAATAATTATTGTTAGAAGAAATATTAATTTTATCTCTTCATTTTTTTAGCTAGATTCGGGTTTTCTTTTATTATTTTTAAATTGAAATAGTCCCATTGCATATTGACAACTTTAATTTCTATCATAATAACTATTTTTTTATTATTTTCTATTTACTATTTTTTTATTTTGTTGTCATAATAACTTTTTTTTATTCTAATAATAATTGTTTCATACAGAAAAATGAAATAAGTAAAATTTTTAAATAATTTTTAATTTTTGTTTAAAAATTTATATTACAAAAATGAAATAAGTAAAAATCCCATCATGAAACCCTAAAATTAACTTCTTCATTTACGTCTATATCTTCATCTTCTTCATTCTCTGTAAGAATAAGAAACCCTAACGAATAGCTTCCCAAGGTTCTGTATCATCGCAAAAAAGTAGTCGGCGACGACGAACGCTGACATGCAACTGTGGTGTACTGAGATGGTCGAAGACACCAGAAAATTCCGGCCGGAGATTTTGGGGCTGTGTATACTTTGATGTAAGTTTGAGTGTTTTCTTATTTTGATGTCTTCCTGAGTTTCTTCAATTTCTTTTTTTTTTGTATTTATGTTGCAGATTGAGAAGGAGTGTACATTTTTTTCTGGGTAGATGGAGTTGCAAAGATAGAAGAGGCTGAGGTTGCAAGGTTGAAGATGAAGATTTCCACCTTGAAGGCTAAATTAGTTTATGTCAAATGCAAACTGTTGGTGGCTGTTATTTTTGGTCTGTTGGATTGGTTTATGATGATTCTAATGGTTTATTTGTGGGTGAAGAATGGAACCCATTTGAGGTTAGGGTACTAATGCGTTTGGGACATATGAAAATAGCAGAAGTAAGAATAGGATGGCTGTTTGTAACTAGTTATAAAATTGTACTCAACTCGAAAACTTGTTAATGTTGTTGTCCTTAAAGTTTAATTTATGTTTCAAAAGTATCCCTAAAAGGATTAAAATAGTTTGGCACTAAAATTGGCATTAAGAACCTATTGTGACAAAGACAAACTCTAATTAAAAGTTGCATGAATGAATCCAGCACATTAGTCATTATCAAATAACATAAGTTGTTAATCAACATAATCTCTAATTAACATAAGTCATAACCAAAGTAAAAACTTAATTACATAAGTCATAACCAAAATAATTTAGCAACAAAGAAAGAGTTGGAGTCATAGGGCATAAGTCATAATACAAAATGCCAATATTGTTCAAGCTTTCAAAAGAAACACCAATTACAAGATGTGACACAACTAAGACCCTGTGAGAGCACTCTGAGTTTGACTCCCTTGTGATGAGGGTTGTCCCTGTGCAGTTGAAGTGGAGTTGCTCCTAAGGATTCTAGTTGGTCGTGGTGGCTGAAATTTTTTGTGTGCATTTGGTTGGGTATTAGGCCTTGCTGCAACATTGGTCAACCTGGTCCTCTTATGCGCTGAGCCTGTAGATCCAGCTTTCTTAGCAGTGCTTTGCTGGGCTGGTGATGATGTAGCAGTTCTAGCATTATTGTTTTGGGCTGACGATGTGGCAGCAGTTGTTTCCTATGATTGACACGAACAAAAAACAGCCAGTTACAGTTAAAAAAAGGTAAACAGCATAAGAAACAGTCTTATGTATGGAATCATATCCAATAGACAAGTACTCACGGTTGGCCTTCTAAGAGGGCAGCCTCGCTTGTTGTGACCCAATTTCAGACAATGAGAGCATTTTTGTTGTAACCCCAACCTAGAAGTGCTTGGGCCCTGTGGTTCTTCACCCTCCCCTCTTGCTCTTTTTTTCTTAGGCCTCCCAATTGGCACTCTGTGTGGTGGAGGAACCACATCTGGATGTGTAGTTCTCTCCCACATTGTATGTCCATTACAAGGGTTAATCATGGGGCATAACAAGCCACATAAGCAGCTTTATTGTAACAGCTTGCAACATATTTTCGAATATCATATTTGGCACAATTAATTGCACTAATTGCATGTGGACAAGGTAAACCTGTCATTTGAAACTTTCTACAAGTGCATTCTTTCTTCAGAAGATCTACAACAAATTTGTCCCTGCCTCTTATGACTTCAAATTTTGAGATTCCGGCAGCAACCGGGAACCACCACCTAGAAGCATCTATTTCCTTTTGTAACTTAAGCTTAATCCTAGGAAGAATATCATCCTTATACTTCTCAATAAGTACCTTATTTTCAGCCCATCTCTTCATTAAATAAACTCTAATATCCTCTAGCATTGTCAATATAGGTTTTTCCCTTGATTCAACAATTGCAGAGTTGAAGCTTTCACACATATTATTGACAAGTGCATCACATTTTGGATAGAATTCAAACCTTGATTTAGTCCAATACTTTGGACGAATTCCTATCAAGTGTCGATAGGCACCCTCACTAATCGTTCGGATTTCCATCAACTCCTTTTCCCATGCTGCTAGATATGTACATTTTGCAGCTTTCCACATCCTTTTTTTAAGATTCAGCCCTGGAAATTTTTTTTTGAAGTTGGCATAGAGGTGTCTCACACAGAATCTGTGATCAACACCTGGAAGTAGTTCATCAAAAGTTGGCACCAAGCCCTGTTCGTGCAAAATGCACAATTTTAATATAATGCTCAAATAATGTTTAATACACCAGCAAATACCATCATACAATTTTAATATAATGATTATAGTTATCAAAACTAATTAAAATTTTCTATGAATATAGTTAGATACAACAGCAACTATAAAAGATCATTAAAAGAACATTAAAAGAACATTAAAATTTCCTATGAATACAGTTTGATACAGCAGCAACATCCCTCATATAATATAATGATGACATAAAAGATCATTAAAAGAACATTGACATATACTGCAGAAGCCAAATGATGAACTAATTCACAGAAAAATCTTAATATACTAAAATACAGGTTAGATCTTAATTACACTAAAATACAAGTTAGTAGATTACCTTTTGTTGGTCAGACATGAATGTGCTACGAAGTAATTTATCCGCTCCTATATCATCAATTAGGTTTGAGAGGAACCACGTCCATGAATCTTTTGTCTCAGCCTCCACGACTGCATATGTGATCGGTAGCATCTGGTCATTCGGATCCCACCCCATAGCAACCAATAGTCAACCTCCATATGGTGTCTTCAAGAAGCAACCATCAAGCCCTATCATAGGCCTATAATTCATGAAACTCTCCTTGCAAGCCTTTAAACAAATGTAAATCCTATGAAATTGTGGACTTAAGTCGAGTGATGTATCGGGGAGCTCAGTTTGGGCTGCTGGAGGTAATTGGACTTTCAGCTTCACAGATGAACCAGGATTTGTGCGCAGCAACTCATGGCAATAGTTGTAAAGTCTTCTATACTGCTCCCTAAACGTTCCATTAATATCAACCAGTGTAATCTGCTTGGCCCGAAATGCCTTTGCTCTTAAAATCTGCACATTCCACTTCCTAAGGGTCCTACTTTGTATGGTGCCCAGCTTCAACTTCGGATTCTCTTCTACTTTCCTCATGAAGACCTTCGCCAGCCACTTCGACTTCATCACTTTTATGTTGAATACAGTGTTACAAGAATGATGATCATTAACAGTTCTTAGCTGCCAACTATCTTCATTGGCCATCTTCACTGCATATGCAAACCATTCACACCCATCTCCACACTTAGCCTTCACCCGGACATTGTCCACGACTGAAAATTTTATGTTTCTCCCAGTATGAACAGCATATGATGTCACAGCTTTCTTGAACTCCTCTCTTGTTGCATAGAGAGTTCCAGACTCCCACTTATACATGCTCATATCCTTCAACTCCTTGTGAACGGGAAATTTCTTCTTGCTGGCTTCGTCATCCTCACTCAATACCTCCTCCAACTCATCACTGTTCAAACCTTCATCATCGCTTAAACGAGAGCTCTTTCTCTTTCCAACAGCCACCTTTTGAGTTTTCTTTAAATTCTCTATAGCACTCTTACTTTTCTTAGACTTTCTTATATCTTGGTGCATCTCCCCAAGAGTTATATCAAATATCAAACAGCCTATCATCACCACAATAATCATCTTCACTATCACTAAAATGAAGATCAGAATCAGCCTCATAATCTGGGTCATCAGAGTCATCCTCTTCTTCACTATTGTCCCCATCACCAACATTCTGTAGCACTTCTTCATATCCACCCTGCATTTGGGCCTCCATATCCACCCCTTCACATTGGGCTTCAACTTCAATATTTTGGACCTGTCTAATATCACTTGGCCACTATCAGCATCCACACACTCTTCCTCAACAACCTTGTTGCCATCCCCAACATCTAAGTAACCAATGTCGTAACAAAAATCATCAGGGATTGAAGCCTTATGCACTACATACAAATCAACTACTTTTTTTTCAACTCCTATATTTGCCATTTCCATTGCTTCTTCATCACCTTTCAATAACTTCAAGCCTTCTAATCCTAATTCAGTATCTTTATACCACAGTACCCTAATGTTCTCAGCAATGTACCCAAGTTTTTCAACCACATCATAAGCCTCTATAACACTCCATCTATTTCTGTCACACCAGTCAACCGTTGTCACCTCACCATCAACATACTCAGTTTTACCCTTATCACTACAAAACCTACCCCTATGATGAACTCTAACACTGAAATCATCCATCCTGTCGTTATAAAAATATTTTCAGACCAAAGAATAGAGTAACTAATAATTCAAAAACATAGACCACGTAAAAGTTATATTTTTCACAAAAATTGAACAGAAATCCCTCAATCCCTGAATGCAATAGAACCCTAACAGCAACCAAGACTGATAAAGAAAAACCCTAAATCCTAACTGTTCAAACATGCAGTAGCAAAATTGATCATAATGGTGGCCTACCTCGTCGGAAACCTTGATCAGAATGGCGCTACCCCAGACTGAGTTGTTGATGACTGAATGCTATCCCAGACTCTTCCCTCAGTCTCGGCAGCGTCGTAGCATGCGCCGTCCTGCACGTCGTCGCGGTGGACTGAAGAAAACGGTGCATCGCCTGACCACCCAGCAAGCTTCGTCGAGTGATTCTGTTTCCCTGGCTGTGTTCCTTCGTGCCAAAGGGAAGATAAAAGGCTTATGTTTGAAAAAGGAAGCCAATTCGTTTACTGGGGTTACTCAGCCATGGGTATTTTGGGGGTTTCACCTTTCTTGCCACATCACACACTATACTTTGCCATATCACTAACGTCTGTTACTAATTTAAACGGCGTCAACTTAAAGGATAAAATTGATGCAATTCGAAAACTTCTGGGATAAAATTGAAACAAATTGAAACTTAGGGATAATTTTGAAATTTTTAGTAAACTTCAGGGACAAAAAGTATACTTTATCCAAATAAAAATAAAAATAAGTTTGTCAATTCAAAAGATATGATAGGTCGAATACATGAAAAATGATTACAATATATATAGACAAAGATAACCTTATTATTTGTTTACAGAAAAGAAGTTCATGTATAAAATAAAAAATAAACTATTTTTTTGAGGGATCGTCTGTGTTGAAGCATAAATTCGATACTAGTTAGTTTATCTCATTTAATTATATAATATATGTAAAATATTTATAACATTAGTTAAAAAATGTGACAATATGTCTCTCTCCAAGGATTAAAAACAAAACAACGTTCAAAACAATATATTTCGAGTAATTCGAATGTTATATGTCAAAATCATGTCATTGCTAGTCTTCATGTTGAAGCGGTTGATATGATCTTTTCTTCTTTTAATTAGTAGCAGATTTTTCAGCAGCTTTATCATAATATGCATGATGATCTATCTCTTTTCCTATACTACTTTTTTTTTGTTTTTTCTTTTCTTCTTTTGTCCCTTTTGATAAAATGGGAAGGATAAAAATTTAGTGGTGAACAACTGAACATCTCTTTCTATATGTGACTGTTTATGTCCCCTCATCATATGATTGAATCCATAAATTCACAAATAAAATCTAAAAGAGATCGAGAAAAGAATGAAAAAAAAACATTTAGATTCTAAACCAATAATACCATAGCTTTCTTTTTCTTGTTTTAATTTTTTTTCAACGTTAATTAGGGAGTCAAGAAGAGAAACTTTTTGTAAAAAAAAAAAAAAATGATCTTTGTGTAACTTTAAAATTACAAAATTAGCTACTACTTGTATATTTATTTTATTAGCCAATTTATATTATACTATTTAGATACGATAATGTTTTTAAATTGTACATAATGGAGTTAAGCCCCACCTTGATAAGTGAGATTGATAAGTTGTACATTAATTTAGTTTGATTTTTTAATTGTTATAATTTAGTTTTCTATATTTAAAAAAATATATAAATATAGTTTCTCCTCAATGTTATTAGTAAAATAGTTCGAATCTTGTCATACTAGATATATTAAAACGACGTTTTATACTTTTTGATGCTAAAAGAGTACTAAATGATGTCATTTCAAGAAATATTAAAAGGAAGGAATATAAAGTTTTAGTATTGTTCGAACCCTCAAACGACGTCATTTAGTGTCTTTTTTAGCGCCAAAATACATACCTCACGTCGTTTTAATATGTCTAACATGACCAGACTTAAACTACCTCATTAACGGTGTTAAATTTTGATAACAAAAAATATAAAAAGATTACATTGATATACTTTTTAAATTTAGAGAATCAAATTATTGTAACAATTAAAAAGTGAAGTACCAAATTAATATGAGGATTAACTCTACCTAATGCAAGATATTTGTACATCGATATGGGCATAAGTGATGAGCCTCAACCTTTATTGCACAAATATATTCAATTTTTATTAGTACATTCACCTTTTTAACTTATGATTTTATTTGAAAGCACTTGCATCTTTTATTTTCTGGCCTCTGCATTTTAACAAGAAGAGTAACACAGAATTTCCAAATGAGTTGTTTTTTCTTGTCTTTGTGACAAAGTTCAATGTTGCTTTGCAAACCCTCGTAAGCACATGAGATATTTTTTTTTTTCTCTTTTCTTTTCTTTTTTTTCCTTCATAATAGGACACCTGTAGAAAGAAAGAATGATGCTTTTTGAAACATTTGAGTAGCTTAAGAGATTTCTGCTTCACTTTTTCTTAAAAAATTTAAAAAAATTGTGAGTCCCTATCATAATAACCATGTTGCCATTGCAGTATTTTGGAATTGACATTTATGTAGACTCTTCCATGTATATGTATCTATCTGATTTAATTTTGTATTATTGGACAGTGACTAAGATTGATGAATAGTTTTTATTTTAATCTTTTTTTTTTATAATGGTTCATGAAATTTTTTATGGGAAATAATTGGCACGTCAGAAGTGAAATTAGGTAAGGGAAAGGGAATGACCTTGAGGGATATACCTTTACAGCCAGGAAGAAAAGGATTGATGGATATATTTATATACATTAAAAATTAGTCAGTAATTAGTTATTATTTATAAAAGTATATGTTTGATATTTTATAAAAAAAATTATTGTATTATTATAAATAAATTTAATTATTCATCTATTATAAATTTAATTATTTTGTGGCTGATTATTTAATTAAAAATATATATTAATATATATTAATTGATTTAGTAATTAATTTTTAATATACATAAAACTTTTAATTATCATTTGATTTTTTTTTATATTGAAATTTCTGTGGTAGAAACAAGCTAATTAAGTTGTATTAGGAGGAAAGCTAGCATAACACTTGTCTTGAGAGTGGTGTTACACTACTATGCCAAAACATTTGTCATGGTTTCAAATTAAAGGATATAGAGAAAGAAATCTAAAACCTTTTAATCTTTTTATCAAGATGTGAGTATTGCTAAATTTTGGTCGGATTTTCATTCTTGTTTTTTTTTTTTGTTTTTTGTTTTTTTTCAGGTCTACTTATCTTTGTAATTTTTCAAGTTAAGGTAATTGTGTAACATGTATCTATCCTGTTTGTTTTCAAATGTTATACTCTTAAAGTGTATTGCATGTATGGTATTTTAAGGAGGAAATATGTTTTTTGAGAGCATTAAAATTCTTAAAGACAATATATTGTGTTTGGACATTTAACTAAAAATATTTTCAAATTTCAACTACTATAAAATAGAGTATTTCAATTTTCACATATAATGAAGAAATTTCAATTTATTTCTCTTTTTAATTCACTTTAAAATGTACTTATATGTAATAGTTAATATTTAAAACTAATAAATAATAAAAATCAACTACATATTTTCTGAATAAAGGTCATTTAACTATCTTTTTTCGAACAAAATGTTTTAAAAATATAACTTATATAATTATCTCAACCAAAAAAAAATATTTTGAAATTGAAGGGAATTTAATTACAATATTTAAACTTCCTTATATTT
>NC_029779.3:43262182-43306341 GCF_000817695.3 Arachis duranensis | reverse complement strand
TAGTAAAGTAGTTACCGGATAAGAAGTACACGTATGGTTCTTTGATAGCAAGTTAGTATAGAAGTGATTTTCAAAGATGGAATAGTATGTAAAACTACCAAATTCTAACCATTCAAATTAGTTATCTTAAGTTGCATTACAAACTTAAGTCGCATCCTTCATTCTTTTGTCTCTGTCAAGACATTGAGGATCACAAATTCTCTCATTCATGTGATTAATTAACTAGTCATCACTCATAGTACAAACCTACAACTCTTAACTACGTAAAATAATAATGCTTAATGATAATCTTATATATGTACTATTGTATTCAAGTTTATTACCATCATAACTTAATAATCTGTGTGTCTTTCTATCAATTTAAATTTTTATAAAAATAATGTTATGACATGATATTAAATTTATAACCTAAATATTTAGAGTTTAATTTTTGTTGATCTTAAAAAACAATTCTAACATAAGTTAAAGGCTTATGTAAAAAAATTCACACAAACAAAAAAAATATTTACATAAAAAAATATATTGAAAATATAATTATTTATGTAGTTTTTATTATCTACTTAAATATTTGAAAGAAATATTTTTATAAAATTTCATTCTAAAAATAGTAAGTTTCACCTTTGTAAGGTGAAAGTTTTTGTACTTTTAGTACTAAATATAAAATATACTATTTTCTTTATTATCAAATTAAAATATATAAGCAGCAACAATATAATCAACTCATAGAAACAGCCTATTATTGTGGACTATTAAAATCTAAATTCTTTATTTCTTTGACTACATTTAAAAAAAAGACGGAAAAGAATAAAAGATTAAGACTAAATTAAGTTTATATTATATTTGGTATAAAGTATATAAAATTGAATTATATCTTAGTATTTTATTTAATTCAAGATAAATATGGAGCTGAAATAAAAATATGTGCTAAAATATCATTAATTATTAAAAAAAATATATTGCTAAAATTTTTGTTCTTCTAAAAATTTTAATCTTTTATGTCTCTACTTTTTAAAGGTACTAAAAAAATCAAAATTTTATATCTCAAAATTAAAATTTTAATTTTATTATTCTCTAACTATCAAATATAATACGGAATTCTAATTTCAGTCTCTAAAATTAAATACTATCTTAAAAAAGTCTATATAGTGAAACACAAAAATCATCAAGAGTCTAAACAATTGTTATTATAAAAATTTTAATACGGACCATATATATGACGAATTCATCTCTCCTAAAAGCTTAAAAGCATAAAACGAATTGTTATATATGTAATAGAAATGTTGAAAAATAGATTCAACTAGCATTATTGAAATGATTAGATCCATAATCGCTATTGTACAGCAAAGAAAGAATTTACAGCAAGAAAAGAAATATGATTGGGAAGATTACTTAGTTAGGAGAAGAGCAGGATTTGCTTCAAAATATCGCAATTAAGTGGTTAGCCCTTGTGAAATTCATGCAAACAAATAATAAAAAAACAACTATATATGAAGCGTGCAACACTACTTTGCAATTAAATATTTAAATCCCAAAGTAGTAGTATATATAGTTAGCACTTAGCATAGTCATGATTATTGATCTCTCTAGTCTCAATACACGTGAGTTTGAAGTTTAAAACCTATAGAGAGAGAGAGAGAGGGTATTATGTGAAGTGGAAGCAAAATTGTTTGTGTTGTTTGATAGAATAAAAGGTTATTATGATGATTACCTTGTGAGTGAAGTAAAATATAACGAAAAAGACAAGAATTGAGTCAAAGACAAGAAGACCAACCATCCCTCTCTGTCTCTTTGATTTTGTGTTAGGGAGGTCCCCCTCCAATCCGTTTTCCACTCTATCTACCCATATCAACCAACAAACTAAATCTTTTTTTCAAATTTTTATATATAGAAATAATGTTTTAAATTTTAATATTAGTTGGGTACTTTTTTTCTCAACAAAATCTTAAACCTTTTCTTTTTACTTAACTACTTTTTGTTTATAAATAATAATACATGTTGTATTATAATTTCTATGATTAAAAAAATCTAAAATTCAATCTGTGTTATTTTAATAAATTTAATTTTAATATATTTTTTATATAAAATAATATTTTATGTGTATTTAATTAAGTAAAAAAAATGCATAAAGTGAGATTGATGAAATTAAATTCTAGGATATTCATATTTGAAATTTAAAAGAAACTCTTTAAAAAATGCATTGGTTAAATATAAAAATCCCTTGCATTGGGGGAGATGTTTGTAACAATATTGAAATTCATATTTTAAGCAAACTCACAACAATCAATATCATGATGATCATCACCATTTCCACCCTATGAAGCCTTCTCTTTTATATACACATCTCTCTCACAAACATCATTCATTCACCTATATAGCTTTCTCTCTTAGATCTCTCTTTCTATATATCACAAACACAGTGCTCAAAAATAGCAAAAACCCTTAAAAGCTTCTTCATTCCTTGTCTCTTAATTGACAAAAAATGAGGAAACCGGATAATAATATGGGGAAGGACAAAATGGGAAATAGCAACACTATTATTAAGAGCAAGCTTAGAAAGGGTTTGTGGTCACCTGAGGAAGATGAGAAGCTATTAAGGTACATGCTCACCAGTGGACAAGGTTGTTGGACCGACATTGCGCAACGGTGCGGCAAGAGTTGCCGCCTCCGTTGGATTAACTACCTAAGGCCGGACCTTAAGCGCGGCGCTTTTTCGCCGCAAGAAGAAGATCTCATTGTTCATTTACATTCCATTCTTGGCAACAGGTACTTACATTGTTATTCTTCATTATCATTATTTTATTTTAATTAATTAATTTCACCTCATCAAGCTTAATAATTCACTTCTTAATTACCTATTTTGAGTGTCATATTTCTTCAAAATGTCTTCATATAAGATAATATATTTGTTTAATTTACTGCATCTAAACATTAACCTTCAATTCAGATTTTATAGTACTACAAGAAAATACTTCATGCTTTTAAAGCGTAGCAAAAAATTAAAAAAAAAAAGCGTGGTAATAATTTTTGTCATATTTTTTGAACTACTGTCACGTTTTTTAAAAGATCACAGCTAGCGTAAAAGTTGTTCTATGGCTACACTTTTTCTTGTAGTGGAATCATAATAACTTCAGTGACAATAATGTACATTGGTAAATAATAGTGGCTATTTTATAATAATAATAATAATAATAATAATAATAATATGTACTATTTCAATATTTTAAAATATCTTCAACTATTGATCCTTCCGTCATAGAGGCTCAGTTAGTTGTTGCAATTGTAGTTGGTATTATAATAAGTTAATTATTATTACATTACACCATAGGGTATTTATATACGAGCTTGACATGAAGCTTGTTGGGATCTATTGTGACTTGTTGCGATTTATGCAACCAAAGTATTATAGTTATTTTAATGCAAATTATTTCTATGATTATTGGGGACTAGCTATTGTAATTGTGCATTAAGGGAAAAAATCAGCTAATACACATTCGTTTTAAAACTAAATTTACTGGAAGATTTTAAATCTATAGTTAAGGATTAATCCTCGCTGATGAACTAATTATTATTTTTATTATTTAATTTAACTTATTATAGGGCATGCCTATGCATATAGGGTTATCAGACAAAATGGCGTAAATTAGAAGCATGTCTCAGATTTCACCTTCTAGAAAACTCTAGCTTTTTACTGAATTAAAGCGTACTATGGTTTGTTACTCTATAATATTATTAAGGCTTAATTATTTTATTAGTTTTTATACTTTTACAAAATTTATAATTGTGTTTTTATATATATTTTTTAATTGAGTTCGTATATTATTTTTAATTTTATAATTAAGTCTTTATCAGTATAAAACATGTTAGAATTAACGAAATATTTTTCACAAAATATTCACATACAATTAAGAATCTAATTAAATCTTTCATCATATATTTTTTTGAGGGATATTTTGTTAATTTTAACATTTTAGACACAAAAAAGACTTAATTACAAAGTTAAAAGCATTGTAGAGACTTAATTAAAAAAAGGAAAAGTATAAGTAACCAAAAGCTTATCAGCCAAAAATTAAACAAAACTATATTAATTTATATCAATAATTAATTAATTTTAAATTTTTTAAATTCAAAATTTAAAAAATTTTAAATTGATTAAATAAACCTAATTAAAACTTATAAAAACCTTTATCTTTTTTCTCACATTAATCTATCCACTTCTAACAATCACAAATTCGAAAAATATATAAAAGAACATCCATTTAATATGAAAAAGAAACATTCTAATACTTAGTAGAAGAAACATCCATATATATTAACTCGTAAAAATTTTGAATTCATCCAAAGGTATTTGGCTGGATTTTGGCTGATATGCTTTTGGTTCCCTAGCTTTACTAATTAGATAAAACTAATTAAACCTATTATTAATTAAGTACTCATCAACATAGTGATAGAAGACCTAGAAAATCTCTCACGTTTATTAGAAAATCAGAAAACCTAAGAATGAAGACTTCTAATCCTGAATAATAAAATATCTTATGCAGTTTAAGGGTAAAATATGAAATGGAGTTATTATTAGTAATACCACGTATAATATCTGAAATTAGGTTACAATGTGTGAAAAATTGTATTGTGAAGAAAGCTAAGACATACTCTACCTGGTGTTTTTTGTTGAAACAAATTTCAAAGTTGACAAGCATGTGAAGAAAACTACACTCTACCTCTCATTATTCCAAAGAAAACTCAAGCATATGTGTCCAGTGTCCTCTCTTTCACAACACATTTTAAAAAAAAATTCCCACAAAATATAGTAATTATTGATTCATTATATTTATAATAAATTTTGTAATACTAATATAAAATGGTTTGATTATTTCTCCATGAAATACAGAGCTGGCGAATGACCAACTCATCACGAACCCCAAACTAAAATTAAAAAAACAAAAGACAGTTGAACCGTATTTTAAATAAGTTTAAGAAAATACCAGTTTAAGTCGGCTGGTTCAAGTTAATAAATTAAATGAACTGATTTGTTTGATATTTTTTCTTTTATTTTTTACATATTATTATATAACTTCAACAATATTTTTTACTTAGTATCCATACAAATCAAAATAATTTATTATATATTTATATATTTCAATAATAAATGATCAAAATTCTAAAATACTAGTTAACAAATTTATAAAAATATAGTGTATACCAAAATAGAAGGGTTACACGACGAATAATTTCATGTTCACTCAACAATTCAAATCTATTCAATTTACAAGTTGTTTGAGACGAGATAAATTGACCCGTTTTTAAATAAATTGTAATTTTATTAGCTCAATTCGTTTATTTTTAAGCGGAAAAGTCAAGGGGGCCAGCAGTTTTATTGAATTTTGACCAGCATGTAACCAGCAGAGGAAGGTGAGCCATTGGATGAAATTTCACACCAATCTCACACCATCAAATCATCATTGATGGCTAGTTGATGGCTAACAATCACAAAAATTGCTAGCCCTTTAACATTGCTCTTTTTAAGCGTGAACCGAACCCACTCACAAATGATAACTCCTTTAGGGAATCTATTGAAATGTTTATATTTTGCTATCAAGAGTTGGATTATTTTTATAGTTGAATTAAAAAAAATAATAAGTGAGACAATACTTCTAAATATATATATAAATAAATGATGGGTAATTAGAAATATTTTTGTGAAGACACTATTTAACACAATTTTTTATTTTATTTTATTTGTAAATTGTGTCAGGTGGTCTCAGATAGCAGCACGTTTACCTGGGCGTACAGACAATGAGATAAAGAATTTCTGGAACTCCACACTCAAGAAAAGATTCAAACTCAGCACCAATAACACCCCTTCACCAAACAACAACAATAGTAGCAGTGATGACTCTTCATCAGATCCTAATAATGCTAATGGAATCATGATGGTGCACCTCAATGAACAACATCATGATCTCATGCCCATGTCAATGTGCATGGACTCATCATATTCTTCATCTTCAACTTCTTCATCAATCTCATCCATGCATCAACAACAAGCAGCACCAATGGTTTTTTCTGACCCATTTTCTATCTTGATAAATAATAATAATAATGATGTGCCTCAATGCTTGATGACCCAATTTGGTGGCATGGTAGAGGAGGGGCATAATGGGAATTATGGAATTATCGGGTCTAACAATAAAATAGGGCTAGAAAGAGAGTTGTCCCTTCCTCCACTAGAAAGTGACAATAATGCCCCTATTATTGATGTGAAAAACCATAACAACCATTTCAATCATCATCATCATAGTAGTTGCTTCAATAATGCTAATCATCAAATTCATCAGAAGGTTTCCAAGGTGGAGGAATTGTTCGGGTTTGGAAATAATAACAATAGTGATCATCATGGGCATCAGCAATTGCATCAAGGGGAAAACTTGAAAATTGGAGAATGGGATTTGGAGGATAATTTCAAAATTTCTTTTCTACCCTTTTCCCTCTCTTTCTTTCATTCTCTCTCTTTCTATTTTTTTTTTTATCCCTTCTTTAATTTGTTTCTAAAAATATTATGATTATCATCGTATTTTGGACGGATATATTATCTATCTGATCCGATAGATAAATAATATATCAACACAAAAACGATGATAATTATATAAAAAAAATCATTTGTATTTTCCTCTCATATATACACATACATATATAGACATACACAAGCAAGAAAAAAAAAAACCTAGGTTAGGAAACTTTTGGCACCCATTTTTTCACCTTCAATTGTTTCTTCCTTCACATATACAATATACACACAAACCCTTTTGTTTATTCTTTGTTACCAATCGTTTCTTTGCCAGCTTTTAATTTCCAAATTGCACACCACAGCGATTAGTGAATAACTAATCCAATTGTGTATAGAGTTAGTTGTTGTTGTTTGTGCTTCTATATATATGGTTTCCTTGTAAAGCACTTTGTATCACTTTTGCGGGAATAGCAAAGATTGGTGCAATATTAATAATGGAAGGATCTTTTCCCAATCAAGAGAATAAGAGAGAATAGCAATAATCATTTAGAAAGTCAATAGAAGAATAAAGATTTAGTTGAATCTTTATTAGTACATTGTGTATAGTAGAAGGAATCATGAGGAGATCAAGGAAGGTTGTTGTATGTTATTGGTTTAGTTCAAGGTAATAGATGTAAAAGATCTTGTCAACAGATCAATAATGAGTAGCAACTTTGAAATTCGTTCACTTCTTTCCATTTATATCACTCTTCATTACATTTTGTCTTTCTAGTTTTCCCTCCTTTATGTATAGTTTGAATTACAGAAATATTAGACGATTAAGATTTTGTCTTTTCCTTCTTCGTTTGGATCTTCTTTTCTTTTTTCTTTTTTTTGTATGTGTTCTTCTCTTTTTTTTGCATCGTCATGCATTTTCTTTTTCTTTTTTTTTCTTTGTTTAGTTTTTTTTTTCTTTTACTTTTTTCTCTTTCTCTCAAAAAAATATAATAAAAAAATAAAATTAAAAAATCAATGATGCAGCAATATTCAAATTTTTATCATGGATAAAATATTTATTATTAATTCAGAAATTCTCTACAATATTTTTATTATTTTGTGGCAATTTTTTTTAAATTGTGACAGTTTAAAATTTCCACAAAACGATTATAACAATTTTTAAAATTTTCAAAATTTGAGGTGTCACAAGTTTATTTATGGCGGTTTTATAAAATCTCATAACATTCTTTAGTGGTGGTTTGTTATCTATTCAGTGGAGTTTTGAACTAATTTTTGTGGCAATTTTTCACTATTTTATGACAGTTTAAAATTTTCATAAATTGATTTTTTAATTAAAAAATGTCATTTATATGGGTTTCAAACATTCCCACAAACCTGTTAATATTTAATAGTTGCTAATATAAAATAATTAACTACTTTTATAAGAATATCAACACATTATTATATAACATGATAATGAATTTAAATAATAATAAATACATTATAACATTTTACAACAATAACATACCAAAGATAATCTTTATACAAGAAATACATTACGAAAATTTGTTTAGAAACACATGAAATTGAATCAATCTGGCAATGCAAAAAAAAAAAATATTTAACTAAAACCGGATGAGGCTATTTGTGTGCAAGAAAATTGTATGATGAGCAACATCATCTATCTTAATATTTTGTACTCTCCTTATAAGCTACAACACAAACAATTACAAAATAGAATTATAAAAATAGGCAATATACAAATTACAAACAAAATATAGTTAATTTCAATTACAATAAAAAATAAATTATGAATTAGTTATAATTACTAATACATTTTCTATAACCTTGAAGAAAGAATTACAGTATAGCTTGAATTAAGAATTAGGACTAGGAAGAGCGATGACACCATCACCACCCGAGTTAACTTTCTATACATTTATTTCTCCCCTGAAAAATGAGAAAAATTGGCTTACTCAGGTTTGAAACTTTTAAATTAGTGGAACCAAAATAAAAATTAAGATTGATACTAATTGTGAGCAAAGAAAAAAGAGGAGAACGTAAACCAAAGAGCAGTGCTGACCTGGCTCTTCCAATTGCCATGAAACTCTAGATTAGGTACTTTCTCAAGTAGCCAAACTATCAACATTGTATAAATCAAGCGAAAGTTACCAGGTAAATGACTTAGTGAACATCCATGCTGATTTTTCAGATTTTGCTGGAACTAACATTGACAATCCTGATTCTGCATATGGCACAATGAAATCCACATATGGCAATTTTTTCTCTAGTATAATAATATCCCCAATAATAGCATCATAATAAGTCTTCCAAAAATTAAAAATTAAAAAAAAAATCAATAAGATAGCTGGTGGTATTTAGAACACATTATAATTGTAACATTTTGATAAGTGAACTTGGAGATAATATAATTGCTCGCTGTAATAGACTTAGTCATATCAATATTACATCATAACATTTTTACATTGATGAAGGTAAAAAGAAAAGAACTATTATTACCTCAATTTTTCTAAAACATTAGCTGACTCTATTGGAAATGAGCAAAAACTAGAAATAAAAACATTTAGGTGAAAACCAAAAAGTGAGGATACTTCTTATTTCTTTGTCATTGAGTGACTGTAGTGATTTTTAATAGCATTGTTAGCCCTGATTCAGTGAAGATAAAATAAATTAGCAGGTTTGTTAAAAATTAGGAAGATATCTATCTAGTTGGTTCAGAAAATGCATATGCATTCATCATTTGTTTTTAATCTCTTATTATAAATAAATGATAGGTTTTCTTACGTATTTTACGTTCTTTCAACTTGACATTGTGTAAAATATTGGAGTTTGTTCAATATTTCAATTACAACCAAAAGAGTTACATCTTTCTGTAGTTAAAAGAATCATTAGATATGTTTATGGCACATCCAACTTCGATTTATGATATCTTAGATCTAATAATTTTTCTGTAGTTGGGTATTGGGATGCAGATTTTGCTGGAGATAGAGTGGATATAAAAAGCACTTCAGGAATTTGCTATTTTCTTGGCAAATCTCTAAATGTGTGGTCAAGCAAAAAGTAGTCCACTGTAGTCCTATCCACTACCGAAGCTGAATACATTGCTGCCTCATCTTATTGTTCCCAATTGTTATGGTTGAAAACTCAATTAGCCAATTACAAATTGAAAGTCGAAAATATTCCCTTAATTTGTGATAATATGAGTGCCATTAATATTTCTAAAAATATAATTTTGCACTTAAGAACAAAATATATTTAATTGAGATTTCACTCAATAAGAGAACATATTCAAAAAGAAAATATTGATATTCAATTTATTAAATCGGAGGACCAACTTGCATATATATTTACAAAACCATTGTCTAAAGATAGATTTTACAAATTGAAAACTGCTTTGGGTATTGTTTGTACTAAATCCCTGAATTGAGTTGTTGATTATGCTCTATGTTTGTTTTTATCTCTCAAGTCGACAGGAAACAAACTGAATAGATAATAAATCTTTCTAGGTTTCCTTGATATAAGACTGAGTGATAGTACTTTTAAATTAATATGGATCAAAGTTGAATTTTGTTGGTGGTCTATTGTGTTTCCATAACACCACCATTGCGCCCAAAAGGAGAAGTTCTACTATATGTAGTAGGCATCATTGTTTTTAATAAAAAAATTCAAATACTTGTTTTTAGGGTTTTTCACCAAGTAAAATTAAGTTCAGTTTTTTAATTTTTTTTATTTGTCTTTTCAACTGCTTGCTTGCATATATTTTTAAAATCATTTATTTCGAAACACATTTTCATTTTCTTTAAATATTTTTTGGTGAAAAATACAAACATTTATAACAGTTACCAAAAAAAAATTGCTCATCTTCTCCTCCAACCTCTTTTAACTCTAAAAAATTGTATCTATTAATAATTCATAAAAATGAAAAAGAAGGTGGCTACACGAAGAGAAAGTGGTACCTATTGCACTCCACAGAATCCTCCACCAAAAGGTTAGGCTCATACACTCTCATTCTTCTTCACATTCCTCTCCTATTTCCGAAAGCATGGCACGAACCAAGACAACCTCTCGTCATCTATCAACAACGCAGTACCACCTGAGGCTGGGACATCTAGGGCTAACACCGCCAAAAGAAAGAAGTCCATGACAGAAGAAGAACCACCCTTGTTTCCTCCTCCACGTTCTTCATCTTGTCCTCAAGGTCATTTTGTATAACACACTTACTTTTAACACCTCATGATCGTACTAAAAGTTCAGCTGTTACTTTCATCTAATCCTTTAATTTATTACTATATTTATTTAATATCGAGCCTTCGTAAATATGAACTGAGTCTCTAATTATTAACGCGAAAAGTCTATACTTTAAAACCACATAGTCACATATCATATTCACATAATAATAAATACATAGACTTAATTACAATTCTTCAATCACAAATCCTACCCCTCTAATAACCAAACAATAAATGTCGAGGGAAAATTAAATTCTAGGACTAAAATAAATACAGAAAATAAAAACACATATAGACATTAAAGCTCTGTAGTCGGTCGTGGCTTCGTGTTAAAGCTTCTTGAACCTGTCACTAAAAAAAATTTCTGTAGGAGAGTTAGAACATCGTCCTCGAAAGGGTTCTCAATAGAAGGTTTAAGAATTGTTATAAGAGGATATTTAAAAGAAAACTATTTTTTTATTGTACTGATTATCGCTCGTCTTATAAATCTTTTAAAACCAATTGTTAATCATCCAAAACCTTTCCAAAGAAAGAATATATAATATTTCAGAAATCCAAAACCCTTCTTTTCTTGTAAGAAAAATGACAATCAGTTTCCTAGACTGTATGAATGACCAACTTGTTCCAAGCATAGGTTCATTAAGTTTATGTTGAACCAGCTTGATTTTTCATACTTTACTAACAACTCAATCAGAAACCAATCATAGTCTTCAGTCCATCTCATAATTAATCAATACAATCATCATCTCATTACCAATAATCTCAAAAGTATCGCATCAGAACAAACACGGACAAAACAGATAAGGAAAACACAGGTATAGATAGCAGTTACATCATATAGCTCAGATAGCAATTAATAACAGTTTAACAATTAGGCAAATTAAAACAAATTCAAACTCAAGCAAAGCATACAAATGCATATGATGCATGCCTGTCCTATGGCTGATGATATCAGCTGTCAGTTATATAGCCAATCCTGACATGTCCTGCAAGCTAACCGTGGATAGAAACACCCTTCGCAGAACAAGCGGGGCTGAGCCACAACCCCTCCTTGCTACTATCCGCTCAACCAGGAGCAAGTGGAATAACCACTACTGCTGCTACTATTCAGGTGGGTGTTTATAAGCTCAACCTAGAACAAGCGGGACGAACCACAATCCTTGCTACTACCCAGGTATCTCAAACATTAACCCAGAGCAAGTGGAACGAACCACAATCCTTAGTACTGCTCAGGTACCACAAACATACATTCATTCACAAATTATACTTTAAAATCAATCCTCCTTTATTCAAATTCAATCATCATTATTATCAAATCTCAATCATAATTCTCTTCCCAATAATTCAATTCAAAACATAATTCATTATTTTCTTAAAATAATTCAAGTATAATAATATAATTCTTAAATTCATAATTTTCTAAACAACATTTCAAACAAGTCCCAGATTTTATAGAAATTTTGACAGCACCTCTCCTAAAATTTGGACTTTGCCATCCTTTTCGGGTCCCATTAAATATTTCTCAAACTCCTTTAAATCATTTCAAAATCACACCAATTCCAATATCTCAAATCAATTTCAATTCTCATAAATCATTTCAGATAAATCAACAATCCAAATCCAATGTCTCAAACCCTTTTCAATAACTCAAACTCATTTTCAATATCAAACTATTTCTAAATCTCAAAAAAACCAATTCGGTAACTGTCAATTTAACAAAAATTATTTAATAACCCAAAGTATTCAATCATCTCAAATAATCAATAATTCAACAAGAAACAATTATAATCGTCCAAAGCAACTCAAATCAATCCATAAGACTTATGAAATCACAAAAATATATATATTGCATTAATATCGATTTATAACAATTCTCGAAAATAAAATGAATTTAAGAAAAGCGCCCCTACCCCATTTGCGACTCAATTACGCGACAAAACTCCGGTTTCTCTCTGCCCGCGGCGGCAGCCGCAACCTCAGTTCCAACCCACTTTCGCAGCAACCACAGTAACTCTAATTGCAACATATAATAATCGAAACTCAATCTTATAGCAACTAACGCTACAAAACCTCGGCGGCATATATTGAAATAGCGATAAAGAGCTTTCGGAGCAAAACAACTCACCACACAAAGAACGAAGCGACAGCAGTTCCGACAGTGATTCCGACTACGCCCGCGCAATACCCGGTGACCAGACGGCAGACCTGACGGCGGCAAAAGCTTGGCGTGGTGGCCGGCCCTCAGCAGCGGTGCGACAACAGTGATTCCAACTCCTCGTCGCGTGTCTCCCCCTTCGAAGCCCCTTAACGACGACGCAACGGCCTCCAACAACAGTAGCGGCAACAGAGACACCAACAAAATCAGAATTGTGCTAATCTAGAATTCTTGATGAAATTATAGAAGTCAAGAATGCATTATATGAAACTAAAATTGTGTACCATTAGATGATGTTATTAGAGAATTTGGAAGGAGACTTGTTCTCTGTAATGATGACCTTAGAATGACTACTACCGCGATTATTATTTTCGAGGTATGGTCGTCACCACTGTCACCATTATCAGGACTCTTCTGGTCGTCTGCTTCACTTTGTCTATTTTGGTTCAAAAATTCAGTTATCCTTTGAATTTTTGCTTTCAGCGATTTATTGATAACTAATAGTTTGACCGTAGTGGGAGGAGAAGAAGGTAAATTGTTTTGTTTTTCTACCATTGATTAAAATATGCAAGAGAAAGCAAAAAGTTGAACAGAAAAGATGATGGTAAGGTTATATAAATTCGTGGCCCACAGTGGGCGCTAAATATTCTTGTCTGGTGTATAACTCATCCTATCCAAGGTTGAGCTTCTCTTTGCTTAGTGCTTGGAATGAATGAGGTATACGTTGACTTCAAGAGAAACGACGGTGGCAGGCACATGTAGAAACACTCCGACGCTCAAGTTAGTAAGAGTGAAAAATGAGTATAATGCAATTCGGAGTGAATAACGTACTTTTTATGTAATTAGGATTTTGTATTTATAGAGTGTTATCTTTTCAAAGTAGTTGAGACATTTTCCTGATATGTCGATAATCAACCTTAGCTTGTTTTTGAGTGAATTGTTAAGGGCAAGATTCTCTCTAATTGAAAATAAATCACGTCTATTATTGTATTTGAATTTCAATTTATAGACATAACTGGGTCGGATTATGACTAATGGATCAGAGGCAAATTCAAATTAAAAATAAAAGAAATAATTCGTTAAATTTATTTCATACTAATTAATGATTATCATATATATTCATAAAAATATAATTCGTTATTTCTAAATATTTCAGTTAGGGTATATAGTATTTATATATATATTGCTCTTTTGATCAATTCCATATTTATTAATACATTCAATAAATAAAAAATTGAATTGATACACAATTGTTTAGTAGACAAGTGAAATAATTCATATATCAACCGAATCTTGTTCTTAAAATATGAATACAACTTTTTCCCGATAACAGATCAAGATTAAAATCAGCTCATGCATTGGGCTTATGTTTGCAGAAGGCTGCCGACCTAATAGAACTTTTCAATATCTTTTATGAAGATAGAACGAAGAATGTTGGAAAAAAAAAAGGCAAATGATAATACAAAATGAAAAATGCAAATGATGTTAAAGTCAATGAAAAAGAATGACGAGGACTAATAAATTATCAACATGTTTTTTGTTTTTTTCCGTATATCTAAATTAATATTAACTAATTTTCCAATTTTTAATTAAAATTATTGACCCTCAGGTTTAACCTTCTTAACAATTGTGAAACCTACAAAGTTTCGTTTCGCCTCTAAAGGAAAAGAATTAAATAATGACACGTAACATATATAATGGAAACAACAAGGAATATAGTAGGTAGGTGTTTAGGTTTGCCTAACATAGGGTTGTATACCCCAAAAAAACAAAAAATTTATAGGGTTATTGGATGATCTAGGTGATTCTGTTTTAGATAAACTTTTATATGAAATGGATTAATAGTCAAATTAGTGTTTAAAAGATAAAATATTTTTTAGATTTATTTTTAATTTTTTTAATTAAATTAGTTTTTTAAAATTACGAATTAATTATATTTATTCTTTAGTCGCTGTATTAATAATTTTTTTCAAAAATTAATTAATGTCATAAAATATTGATTGATAACATATATAATATTTGATATATTTAATTGAATATTGATTAAATATATTTATGAAAATTTATTAATTTAGTCAATTTTTTTATTATAAAAATCTAATTTTCGATATAACCTGGTGACTAAATTGATAAATTTTCGTAAATATATTTAGTCAACGTTAAATTAAATATATTATGTGTCATGTATGTTATTAGTTAATGTTTCACATCAGTAATCGTTGACAAAAATTGTGAATGGAATAACTGAAAGACAAATATGATTAATTCATAATTTTTGAAGGATTAACTTAATTGAAAAAATTTCAAAAATAAATTTAAAAAATATTTTATTTTTTAAGAATTAATTTGACTATTAAATCAAAAAAATAATATACAAGGTTGTATTTTGAAAGGTCACGTGAAAAATACGGATTATGAAAGTTGAGAAATTAAGATGAATTGCCGACCAATTAACAAAAACATTGTATCACCATTTCACAAATTCTTTCTCACACGTCTCTGTGATGTAACTGATGTTCACGATGCAAGATAGCCGAGAACCATGTTTGCCTGAATTTTTAGATTATATTTGTGTTTGATTGGATTAATTTTTGCAGTAATAATTACATTTAGAATTTATTTTGTAAGAATTGACTTTGAGATAAATTTGTTTAGTATTTTTTAAATGATTTTGACACAATTTGTTAGAATATAAAAAATAAAAATACAATTCGTTTTTGATAACATATGTAATTTCTTAGGTTCAACCATTTTAAAAGAAACATGCTAAACCGGTTTGTGAAAATCAAGCCTATAACTTGGACTTTTTTATTAAAATAAATATAAATCTCTTAAAATACGCTTGGACACCATTTCATTTCGTGCCATTCCCATGTGAATTGGAAAGAACCAAATCATGCCTCCTCTCACGAAATGGCCACCAACTTCCCTTTCATTACCAGGACCAACTTTTGTTCTTTCTCTATTTTGATGAGTTCATTAAGAAAATGACAAATTTGTGTTGCATCACCATAATCATATAGGAAATCGTGTAACCCTCAAATCAATCATACATAGTTAAATATGGGTTCCATTAGTCACCAAAAAATAAAATATGGGTTCCATGCATTTTTATTCCAAGGACGAAATTAAATTTGGAAAAGTATAAGTAACCAAAAGTTTATCAGCCAAAAATTAAACAAAACTATATTAATTTATATCAATAATTAATTAATTTTAAATTTTTTAAATTTAAAATTTAAAAAATTTTAAACTGATTAAGTAAACCTAATTAAAATCTATAAAAACCTTCCTCTTTTTTCTCACATTAATCTATCCACTTCTAACAATCACAAATTCGAAAAATATATAAAAGAACATCCGTTTAGTATGAAAAAGAAACATTCTAATACTTAGTAGAAGAAACATCCATATATATTAACTCGTAAAAATTTTGAATTCATCCAAAGATATTTGACTGGATTTTGGCTGATATGCTTTTGGTTCCTTAACTTTACTCAATTAATTTTTATAATAAAAACATAAGAAAATAACGAACTTCTAAAAAGACAATCTAAATTCTAAACTCATGCTTAATCTTCTATTTTTACTAATGCTCCAAATAAATTTTAATAAATCCTTTTTAATTATTTTATCAATCAATCCAAAATATTAAATCATGAGTAATATACGCAGAATTAGCACCTAACAAAATTTTAGTTGAATACTTTAGTCTTTAATAAATTTTAATTATTAAATCAATTATCAAATTTTTATTTTGTTAAATAAATCAGTTTTCACATTATATTATTTATTTGTTGTTTAATTTTTTATTATCAAATTTTAATGTAAAAATTAATTTGTCTAATAAAATAAAAGGTTAAAAATTGATCTAGTAATTAAAATTTGTTAAGAATTAAATTATTTGAATAAATTTTTTTTAAGAACTAATTGGAGATATTATTCAAAAGATCATATTCGTGGATGACACATAATAATTCAGAGAAATAACTACAAATTTTTTTTACTGACGAACTTATTAATATTGATCACAGACGTCAATAAAATAATATTTTCGTATATTATTGCATGAGCTATTACATTGAGCGTAAAAGAAATAAAGAATGTAAAAGTATATCAAGGTTTAGATTTCATAAGAAATAAATACGGATTACGATAACAATATTTTTTTAGTTTGTTACTTTTGACATACATAAGACAATTTATATTATTAAAAAATATAAAATTATTTTTATTGGGCCATGTTAGTATATGATATTATTGCAATTATATATGATGATTATTTTCTAATTGTTAAATATTGTCAAATTATGATGATAGTACACTTGTATTATACTCTAATCTTTTTTATTTTTTATATTTTATTATATAAAGTAATTTTGTTTCGATAGAAAATTTAAGAAAAACATACTTAATATGTAATTTATTAAAACCTTTTTATATAAATTTGAATTTTCTAAAAACAACATGTTACTTGCTATTTGCTAAAGGATATTTTTTTTCTCTTTTTAATAGAATTAATTTTTTAAAATGTTTTATTCAAACATCTTTATAATTAGATAAGGTAATTTCTCAAATAAAAAATACTTTTTTCTTTCAAAAATATCAATTCAAACAAATATTAAACAATGTGTATATTGTAAGAACAAAAAATAATAAAAGTTACTAAGATTAAATTGATCATAATTAGCTACTAATAAATTTCTAAAAAATATGACGATTATAACTAATAATAAAAGTTCAAATTTCTTATTTTTATATTTTTTAAATGGCTTTAGATTTTTGTTTTTGATTGTTCACGGTATTTCTCAACCCGACAGGCCAAAAACTAATTAATTCTTTGCAGATCTAAACTTTATTTATGAATTTTGCTGCATTCACAAGGCGAGATTTAAACTTCTAAAATTTACTTAAGCGAATGAGAAAGCTAACTACTTGACTAATTCAAATTTGTTAAATGTAAAACTATTGGATTTATTGATATCAAAATTATTATTGAAAAAATGAGGCCATATGAATTAAAAAAGAAAAGTCTAACGCACCTAGGTCCTACAAATCGGTTCAGCGTCGTTTCTTTAAAATTGATTGAACCTAAAGACCACAGGAATAAAATTTGCTCCCTTTTAATTCATTTGAAGTTATGCTAATTATTTTTCAGGCAGGTAATTAATAAGGAGTGCAGTCAATTGTAATCAACTAGCACTTTTTTTTTAATTTTTCTTAGAGAAAAAATCAATTTAAATTATCATAAAAAATATTTAAATTTTAATGAAAAAATTCAAAATCTAAAAAAAATAATTTAAAATCAATAACAAATATTTAAAATATTTATAAAATTATTTTTAAAATTTTAAAATCATTTTAAAGCTCTAAAAGTCATTTTAAAAATTTATAATAAAAAGAAACATCTGAAATATAATAAAATAAAATATTCAAAATCTAACAAAAAAAACGAGATATTCAAGTTCGTTTTAAAATTTTTTTGGAAGAACTGTAAATTCAAATTGTCAAAAAAAATTCAAAACCTAATAGAAAAATTTAAAATCTAAAAAAAAATCTAAAATCAATTAATAACAAACATCTAAAATTATTTTATCAAATAAAAAAAATCCAAAATGTAATTAAAAAAATTCAAAACCTAATAAAATTGAAATATTTAAAATTATTTTAAAAATTTCAAAACGTAATAAAATAAAACATAAAAAAATTGAAAAAAGAACATATGAAAAAACTAAGCAAGAATTATAAAAAAATTATTAAAAATCATCCAAAACTTAAAAAAAAATATTTAAAACATAAAAAAATTTCAAAACTTAACAGAAAAAAATTTTAAATTTAATAAAAATAATAAAAATATACGTACAGTTGTCTTTAAGTTAAATGTTAGATAATTTAATAAATTTGACTAAATTATCATCTAATAATTTTTAAATATTAACTTTACATCAAATAACTTCCCGTAAGTTTTATCTAAAAAAAATCATCCAAAACTAGGAGTTCTTCGATTTCTTCCATGACCGTTATGTCGTGACCCTCGACAGGGCAACAACAATGGACATGTGGCAGTCTCCTCCGTGGTGTGAAGCGATGTGTTCACGAGGGGAGGGCACGGCGATGGTCTGTGGTGCTGCGTTTGCGACGGGGCTGGCTGCGTTCATGCCGCGGTTGCGAAGTGAACACAGCTGCGGATGCGAGGGGAGCCTGCGGCGGTGCTCCGCAGCGCTGCATTAGCTAAAGGAGGAGATGCGTGTCTGCCGCGGTGATCAGCGGCACTGTGTTCGCGAAAAAAGGGCGTTGCCTGAACACGATGGTGGTCGACGGTGCTGTTTTCGGAAAGGAATGGGGCTGCGTGCAGCGTTGGGTGTAGCGGCCCTGACGTAGCTAAAGAGAGGGATAAAAGTTTGTATAGTGTTCTTTTTTTTTTCACCCTCTACTGTAAATGTGTGTGAGTGTGAAATTAGAAGATTGGCTCTTTCAAATTTTTTTATAATTTTTATTGGGACTTTTTTCAAAATCAAATTTTGTAAAAAATTGTTCAAATTTGCTGCACATGTAACTGGTCCCCTAATAGACTTTCTCTTATTTCCCTTCTTCTTTAACATAACAGTTGATAGTATTAGGCTATTAATTAGTTTGACTAGATTAATCGAAATCGATAATCAGATCGTTCTGATTCAAAGTAAAAACCAATTATAAGTGAAGCGTTCAAAACTTTAGATAATTTGTCAAAAGGATCCTGCTAGAAAGACAATGGACTATTTGTATAATGTGTATAATGGGTTATTGAGTTACAAAATGAATATCCTTCATATTATCTAGAATAGAACTCTTGACTTTTCAGATCTAGGATTTTAATATCATGTCATGATACCACTCATTTCAAAAACTTCAGTTGATAAAAAAAGAAAACACTAATAATTATATCTCTAATATTCCATAAACCTTCATTGGCTACTCATACTTTTCCTTTGTGAAAAAAATAGTAAAACGGTCACAATAGTCTGGCTTTAGTGGTTAGTCAAATTAAAATAATAGAACACAAAAATTATTTTAAAAAATATATATTATACATAGAAGATTGAATCTTTAAACCATTGAATCTCTAGCTATTCTTCGATGTAATATTCAGGTGCAGTCGATTTTACGTAAAATTGATACGTGAAAATCGTTAGATGATTTAATTGATTTGATTAAATTTTTATCTAATGATTCTCAAATATCAACTTCACATAAAATCGACTTTATTTGACTTTATCTCATAATTATTTATTTATTTTCTTATGTGTTATTCAAAATATTTACGGTCTCCTATCGCAGTGAGAATCAAACCGAATCAGTTAGTTTAATCAGATTAATAAAAATCATAATTAGACTGGTTTAATTCAAGATAAAAACCAATTATTAACGAACTGATCGAAAAATGAAAAATCGGTTAAAAAATAATAAATTGATCCAACCGATATATGGTCTTTTAGTTATTATCAGGTTTAAAACAATTAAAATATTTTTTTAAAAAATATATTTTTATAGATGAATATTTTTTTTAAATTATTGATTGAATCTCAATTATATTTCTAAAAATATTGAACCTTTAATTCTACTAGTTCAATAACTAGTTCGAGTCTGAAAACTACAACAATAATTCAATCCCTTCATACTCAAAAACTTTTAAAAAGACATGAATACAAAATGTATACATCCATAATAGGACAGGTAGTTAAATATTTTGGTAAAGATGTATTAAATTTGCTCAAGTAACCTAAATGTCGTTTATTTTGCCCTATAAATATTCATACCTGGCCATTGAAAATTGTCATCAGTTCATTTCTCTAACAAGTTAGCCATAGAAATTATCAAATTATAATGGTTGATATCAGCAATTTCATGCTCTCACCAGGAGAAGAAGAGAACCATAGTGAAATCCAAGAGAGTAATAATGATGAACACCAGAGTCTTGCCATCACCAACTACACCGGAGAGGCAAGAGATGATTTGAGTGCATCAATTAATCGCTTCGTGGAGACTCTAAATTACTTCAACTTGCGCAATTTGGGTAGGATTCAATGCTTTCAAATATAGGTTTAATTTATCCGTCGGTCTCTATAATTTTACTGAATTTTCAATTAAGTTTTTATACTTTTTTTTATGGAATTCCTATACCATATCAAATTTTATAGTTAAGTTTCTATCGTAACAAAAACAATAAAATTAACAGAATATTCTAAACAAACCAAATATGCCTAATATACACTTTACTGAATCTTCTGTATAATTTAACAGAATATTCCATTAATTTTAACGTTTTTGTCACAATAAGGATTTACTTATAAAATCTAATATAGTATAAGGACCTAATTGAAACAAAAAAAAAGCATAGAGATCTAATTAAAAATTTGGTAAAATTATAAAAACTGACAGAATAATTAAACCTAAAATATATACTACTCCACATGTATGAGGCATTGATGCATATATTTATTTTGTTTATTTCTCCATATATTTTGTGTTTTTTTTCTCTTAAATAAATTTTATTAGTGTTAAACTCTTTTTACACTGATTTGGATACTACGGAAAAATGAGAAATTTTTTGACAAAGAATGACATTGGATGAAGAACGAAGAGTAAAGATTATAATTAAATTTGTTAGAACAAAAAATGTATAATGCACATGATATTTCTTTTTAACTATAAAAAGAATAATATTCAATTTTCAATAAAAAAGCGGTCTTTGACATAGTATGACTTGGAGAATATTACAATCTTCTAATTAATGCACCCACTATATATTATATATAATGCAGGGTACCCTAGTAATCAAGAGTTGAAGTATGATGGATTGGGAGCATTGCTTAATTATCACATAAACAATGCAGGAGATCCATTTAAAGGGAGCAGCTTTGGTCTAAACTCATCGGAATTCGAAGTGTGCGTGCTTGATTGGTTTGCAAAGTTATGGGACATACACAAGGGTCACTACTGGGGATACGTCACTACCGGTGGGACTGAAGGAAATCTTCATGGCATTTTAATAGGGTTCGTTTTCTTTTTCTTTTTCTTTTTTTTTTAATTTTTATCCTTGTCCTTTTTTCTAAAGCTATTACAAAGTATACAGTTCATCCATAAAAATTTCTAATCATATATACGAAACTAAACATATTACATACTCAAAAAGTTACATATAAAGCATACACGTAAAAAATTATATATACATATTTTTTATTTTAATTGAACAAACTCTAACACTATGTTTGGTATAAGGAAAAATAAGAGAAAAAAAAGAATGGTTCATTTTCTTTTATTTAGATACTAAAAAAATAATAAATAAAAAAAATATTTATACTTTATTTTATTATAATTTTATACCATTATATTTTTTTTGAGTAAAGTATCGTTTTTGTCTCTAATATTTGGGGTAAGTCCTAAAGTTGTCCCTAATGTTTCAATCGTCCTATTTAAGTCCATCACATTTCAAAATTGTCTCAATGTTGTTCTGCCGTTAGGGATCCGTTAACAGAATTGACAGCGGGACAAAATGGAGATAATTTTGAAACGTTAGGGATTCAAATAGGACGAAAACGTTGGGGACAAAAATGATATATAAAAATAAATTTTAGTTTTTTTCTTCAATAATATCAATTTTTTACTGTACATAGTATTCAATTATTTTTTAATCACATCTAAGTAAATTACACTTAATCACATTACTTTTATTTTAAATAAATTTATTTTTTTATAATTTTACACTTAAAGTTATAAGTTAATATAAAAATATAAAAAATTATTTAGAATGAAAGTAGTGTGATTAAGTGTAATTTACTTAGATGTGATTAAAAAATAATTGAATATTATATACAGTAAAAGATTGATGTTGAAGGATAAAATCAAAATTTATTTCTATGTATCATTTTTATTCCCAACGTTTTCGTTCTATTTAAATCCTTAATGTTTCAAAATTGTCTCAATTTTGTCCTGCCGTCAATTCTGTTAATGCGGATCCCTAACGATAGGACAACATTGAGTCAATTTTAAAACGTTAAGGACTTAAATAGGACGATTGAAACGTTAGGGACAACTTTAGGACTGACCCCAAACGTTAGGGACAAAAATGATACTTTACTCTTTTTTTTTCACTTTTCTTTCCTTACAAACAAAAGAAAATTTTCTTTCTATTTTCTTTTCATCCATTTTGTCTTTATCCAAACAACATACAAATAACTCTTCTATTTTCTTTGTTCTTATTTTTTTCCTTCTCTTTTCTTTCCTACATCCAAAGAAAGTCTAAATGTGAAAAAAAAAATTAAAAAAATTCAATAAAAGTAAAACAAATTTGAGCAGGGGCCATGCATGAGTTTAAGATGAAAGAAAACATCTATAAATAATTGGATTAGTCGCTCTTTGGTTTAATTTAATTTGGTGTCAACCACTTTCACCGATCATTTAATAATTTGTTGGTCAAACATAGGAGATCAAAGAAGGTATTGAATTATATATCTCTTAATAATGTATATATGTGTAGGAGAGAGCAACTTCCAGATGGAATTCTATATACTTCACAGGATTCACATTATTCAATATTCAAAATAGCAAGAATGTATCGAATGCAATGCGTGAAGGTTGCCACTTTAATCTCTGGTCAGATTGATTGCAATCATTTAAAGGCTTTACTACTTGCTCACAGGAATAAGCCAGCCATTATCAATCTTAACATAGGTCTTGTATTATTTTATGTTTACTCGTGCTGTTTATGTCACGCACATATTCATGAACACTTTTGCTAACTTATTATTATAAGGAGGATTCTATTATGATTGCAGGGACAACTATGAAAGGAGGAGTTGACGACCTTGATCTTGTAATACAGACACTTGAAGAATGTGGTTTCACTTCTGATCGATTCTATATTCACTGCGATGCAGCATTGTTTGGAGTGATGCTGCCTTTTCTCAAGAGAGTAAGTTAACATTATTATTATTATTATTATCACATTCACTTTATATCTACATGTATTCTATTGTCAATATTTCAGTAATGTCTCGAGTACGAAGAGTGTTTACGAGTTCGAGTAATTTGATTATCTGTCGGAATTCGAATCGAACCGATAATAAATTCTTAAATAGATGAATAAGCGGGTATAATTAAATTTGGTACGATGATATTCGATCTAATTAGTTCGTCGGTAAGATTTTTAGAAGAGCAAAATTGGAACCAACTTACAAACTCGATGATTTTTTTATTAAATAAAAAATATAAATTCTAATACTATATATAACTTTTACACTAATTAATTTTTTTTTATTTTTATTTCATCAGATACCTAACTATTCGAATCGAACTAATCTGTTCTTAATCGATTTAGTTTGTTTTGAGTACAAAAAAAATATAAAATTGAACCAATCTAGACTACTAGTACAATTTAATTGATTTGGTTCTCAATTTAAAAACGTGACAAAAATATCTAATATTAAATATGTATTTTTAAAATAAAAAATATTTTAAAGATTAAATTTTAATGTGATTTTTTGCAAGTATAATTAGAAAATTGAGATATTTTATTTTTAATAAAATTTGGTGATTTTTTGTTAACTATATATTTTTTTGTAATTTTTTAAAAGTATTATTGATTGTAAACAAAAAAAATCATAAAAAATATATACTTAATCATCATATTTTAAGGATAAAAATGAAAGGATAAAAAATTTTAGCTAAAACCAAACCCATGATAAAGAAAAAGGAAGGCTAAACCAATCAATTGGGCAAACGCTACATCTTTCTCCTCTATAGAAGTTCTTTGAATGCCTCTTTTTCAAAGTCTACGAGAACTAAAAGAAGCCTATATCTGCACACCTTACTTCGCGTGACTAAGCAAACATTTTTTAAAGAAGGAATTGACTACTACCTTAAAACTTTATAACCTTGCTAGGTTTACTTTGAGATAGACTAAGGACTGATTCCATTTCATACGTTATATCTGAGTTTTAACGTACGAGGTCTATACCCTCTTTGAATCCCCTTTTTCAGGTCCTAACAGGGAGGACCATATTCATCAAAAAACGTAGTTTTCTCAGTAATAAGATAATGGTGGGATAAGACATAGATAAGAAATTGGTTAGTCTCAGTCTAATAGAGTATGGAACGCTCCGAGAGACCATCCCTTAATTCTTCCTTACGGTTAGCGAAGGAACCCATCCGTATGGGGCCGAGCTTTTTCTAATTATGTTTGTAAAAAGACGATATCAAAATTCAATTTTTAAAACATTTTTTAGAATATATATTTAATATTGGAAATTTTTGTCATGCTTTTAAATTATTTGAGAATATTTTTATTGATAACAAATTTGAGTGTATTTTTGTCGACAAAATTATTTGGATGTATTTTTGATAGTTTATTCTAATTTTTTTGTCATTATTTGATCAGTACAAACATTAAATTATCTTTAACAAATAAATTTTACTAATTCATATGTGCAAATTCTGAAAAATATGAGTATAAATTATATTGATTTATGTATGTAAATTCTGGTAAATATAAATGTAAATTATATACTTATTGTATATAAATTCCTTATAAATATAAATATAAATTATTGTTGATCAAATATAAAAATAATAATATTTACTACCTATGTAGCATTATTTTTTTTTTATATTCTAAAGTACATATACTTTTTATCTTAAAATTTTCGTACCCTCTACTCAACTTAATTAGCTTTATATATAAATAGACTGATTTTTCAATTTATCAAAATAAGTAAAATCGATAATTAAATAATACAAAACGGATGAAATATCATTGTATTATAATCTTAAAATATGATGATTCTGCAGGCACCAAAGATTACCTTCCAGAAATCCATTGGAAGTGTAACTATTTCTGGCCATAAGTTCTTGGGATGTCCAATTCCATGTGGTGTTGTAATAACTCGTTTGAAATACATCAATAATGCCCTATCCAAGGATGTTGAAATCATTGGTTCAAGGGATGCTACAATAACAGGTATAATTATAGAGAAATTAAATTTAAACTTGTCATTTTTTTAAACACCAAATAAAATATCTCTATCCTTTTTTTTTCTTCTTTTTCATTTCTATCTTACAACTTTTAATAAAATATATTTGGTGAAATTCACGTGAAGTAACTGCACGTAAAATTGATAGTTGAGAATCGTTAAATGATTTAATAGGTTTGACTAAATTATCATTTAACGACTCTTATCTATCAACTTCAATTGAAATTAACTGCACTTGAATTTCTATCAATAAATTTTTGGGATGAATTAAAATTCGTGATACAACGTGTGAATAATGTCATTTTTTTCGTGTGGTTGATATACGGAACATATCAAGTTTGATAATGTATTATTATGAGATCCCACAATAAACCACAAAATTTCAGCTTTTTTTGTCCGTTTCTGTGGCGGTTTTTGACCCCAACAAAAACTAGTTCTCGTATTCACATGGCATGCTTGTATTTTCTTTATTGTAAAAGATAATAAATAATACACACAAAAGGGTGTGATTTGGTACAGGTAGCCGTTGTGGACATACCCCTATCTTCCTTTGGTATCGTCTCAAAAGCAAAGGATTAAAAGGGCTCAAGAAAGACGTTGAGAAGTGCATAATGAATGCAAGTTACTTACATGGTCGATTGCGTGGTGCTGGCATTGGTGCAATGTTGAATGAGTTTAGTAACATCGTTGTGTTTGAGAGGCCTCAATTAAATGATGATAATGATGACTTTACTCGTCGGTGGAGTTTGGCGTGCCAAGGGAAAATTGCGCACGTTGTTGTCATGCAGCACGTGACCACTAAAATGCTTGACTCTTTTGTTAGTGAGTTTCTTCAGAAAAGGTTTCAGGCTCAGTGCATTGCAGACCATGTTGGTTCCTCAAATTGTTCTTGTTCCATGCATGATGGTTTTCTTCATTGAGACTACTTATGTGAGATGATGCATTTTGTCAATCCAACAATTGAATTTTAATATTTATTATGTACTACTTCTGTTATATAAAATGGGGATATAACAGAAATTTTATGCACAATTTTATAGAGAACAGGGAGAATATACAATTAAACATATTGTTCGATATATTCAATTCACGTGTCATTTTAAAAATTTGACCACATGTAATGATGTGCTAATGGATTGATTAATGAAACATGGTATGTTGACATGAATGATTGCATCATTTGTCATAATGCTGTTTAGTAATGTGCGACAATATTATTTGTCTATGCGTGTCATCTGCGATGTTATTATTATAAATGGACAGAAATATAAAATTAGCATAAATCAATAAATTATTTTATTAAAAATAAATGGTCTGAATATAATGAAATGTCAAAAAAATAGAATACAATAAAGTAGACAAATAAGAAAATAAAATCCCTACAGATCCCGGTCGTCGTCGTCGTCGTGGTCTCCCTGTTGAGATTGCGGAGTAGGTGCTGACGTCAGTTTCGTACCAGCAACGTTGCCGCTAGAACCAGCAGTGTTACTGCCTCCAGCGTGTATATGCCGGTTGTACTCCTCCACCTGCTCTTGTAACCAATTGAGGTGCTCCAGCTTCTCTGTCAAGTCCGAGCTGATAGCAACGATTCCTCCCACACATGCAAAAAGGTCGTTATATCTCTGCTCAGAATGCTCCGCTTACTAGAGAAGCTTCTGTGTCAGCTTCTACACCTCCTCTTTCAAGTCGACAACTTCTTGGGGATCGGTGGGACTGGTGGCAAAGGCAGAGGAAACCACAAACGCGGAGGAACGGAGGCCACTGGTGGAGAATGACCCCAACCTGAAGCAGCAATTCTTGTGGGACTCAGAGGCACTCTTGCATCAAATCCTATCAGGATCTACCACTGAGGTCTCGGAGCCGGCTTCGTTGTTCCCACTAGGTAGCTGAGATTGTTGGGCCATGGTCTCCAACCTCTGCATATAATCCTCCTATGTCACACACGTCGTGATTAGGATAACAGTTAAATAATTGCCTTTAAACCAAATAAATTTGAAACTTAGGATTAACTTAAACTCACATAATGGGTCTCTGATCACTCGTCAGCAAATTTCTCCTTGTTGGCCTTCAAAGTATGGGTATACTTGATGGTCTCCGCTAGCGTCGCCTCACGGTCCAACGACTTAGACTACAAATTAATATATCAATCAGTGAAATAAATGAGCAAATTAAACAACTAATTCAAGTAACTATTAAAATATTAAACAATGACAAAATTCTTACCAGTATGCTCTTCGTCTTTATGAAGGTCGTCGACCCACCCGTATGCTTCGAGGACTTGGGAAAAGCCCTATTAGGTATGTTACTTGAACCCCTCATCAAGAGTAAAATAGGTCTCCAATTTCTTCTTAATGGATAAACGGATCCACGACCATAGGTGGTCGCGCCCCTTACGAACGTCGCTCATCCTCTGCTAAAAACGTTTAGCTGTCTGGTAGTCGTAGATCTTACTGATTATGAAATTATGCTCCGCATTCCATATGAATTTCAACTGCAGTTAGTCGGAATAAAATACAGTTCAAATACAGTTAATTAATTCAACATTATTGGGTTTTTGCCACCCACTTCTGAAACCATTGATCTCTGGTCTCAACCGGGATCTGCGTGTAGGTCAGCCACAGGTGGTCGTACATTGACTTAATGATGTCGGAGATCTCCTGTGTTCAAGCATTGGGGTTTGGTGCAAACCTAGTAGAGAAAAAACCTAACATTAACAAACACATAGAAACGTGTAAACTTAAGATTAATAAACGTACGACTAAAAAATTGTATGTACTCACGCCCGTATGCCATCAGGCCAAATCCTCATCCGAATGACGGGTAGTGGTGGAGTGACATCCTGCTGCGAGGTACTAAAGGAATCACTCACCGCGGGATCTGTCGTCATTGGATCTACAAGGGGCGTAGCAGAAGGAGGCACGTAATTCAGGTTTGGGACCATGATGAATTGCTGATCCGCTAGACCTACCTGTGACGTCACAGGGGTCGATATCGGGGTAGAGGGCGATGACTGAACAGTCATTGGAGATTCGGTGGAAGCTGTCCTTTAGCACGACCACATGACCTACTCGACCTACTGCTGCTACCTGTCGTCATATCTACACAACGAATATATTACTAGCTCTAATTAAAACACAATTAAATTCACCAACTCTAAACATATTAATACACTCAACATAGTAAATATATTAATAATATAACAAATACTAATAAATAATAATATAAGAAGAAACTCAAGAAATAACAAATAATTATAACAAATACGAGAAAAAGTATGAATAACAAATAATTATTACAAATAACCTAAAACACTTAAAATAAGAATTTTAAAGAAGAACCAATTCATCTCAAAATTAACTCAAATATCTATCAACCCTAAACATAATTCTAAGACTTTCGAAAATATAATTTTAATTTTTCAATTTTATTCAAAATCTTATAAAAATTACGACAGAGTCTCCCCTAAAATTCGAATTTCTCCACCCTTCAAGGGTTTCATCCAAACCAAATATCCATCCAAACTAACAAGGGTTGAATAAAACCCTAAACCCTAACTTATTCAAACAAACAACCCACCAAACAAACCAATTATTCAAACCAATAGAATTTACGTCAAAAATTAAATAAAATTTTTTTCTCATAGCCCATGATTTTTCAATCTAACAAAAACAAGTAAAAAGAAAATACAAATAATAATCAAACAAGTGAGAATAAATCCTAAATTATTATATGGTAACCAAGACACAAATTCTACATTAACTTAACCCTAAATTAACATGACCAAAAATTAACAAGATCCTAAATCATAAATTATAATTAAGCATGATATGTTCTCATATTCTAATATAATAACTAACACACACAAACATACAAACTAAGCATGATTTCTAAACCAACATTCTCATAATCCTTATTCCTAAAAAAATGTATAACATTCCAACTAACTTAGAAATATTCAAAAGCTACAACCCTCACAAATCAAATTATTAATGCTGATAGAATAACAAATTAACAGGTAACACACTAACAATTAAAAAAATTATGTTTCTAATTTTAAAATAGATGTCATGGATATAGAGAGTGCGAATATACCTGACTTTGGAGTGGTGACGATCCTTGGCGGGGGCGAATGGGCTGGGTAGAGAGAGAAACGGAGAAGCGGCGAGAAAGTGGGGCCAACGGCGGCAGGACTAGAGCAGCGACGGTGTCTGGATCGGCAACAAAGAGGGATGGGCTTGGTAGAGAGAAATAGAGAAGAGGGTTTGAGAGAGAAGGTTTTCAAAATGAAGGGAGGGAGGGTTCCCACTATCAATTTTAGACTTGATTACCATTAGATTCACCAAAATGCAACGTTTAACTAAAATGTGTTACTGTCAGAATAATCCGACGGTAAATCTGACAAAAAATTTCATGCCTATTTCATACCTTTTTCTTCCAAATATTATCGACAAATTTACCATCGGATAAGTGAATCCGCCGGTAATAATTTCACGTAACAAATTTTACAACAAAATCCTCCATAAATCCGTCGATAAAACCAATAGTAACTCAAGACACTAAATCCAATGGTACTCAACGTTTTTCTTGTAGTGAAATGGTGATTGGTGAGAATGACGTGTGGCGTTGAGATAAGGGAGGGGGATGAGTGATTTTGAATTTGCAGAAGTGAGGGGGAGGAAGCTGACACTGTGAATTAATACTTAGTTTATCGTCAGATTTTTTGGCAGAAAAATCCGACAATAAGTATGGTCGTTTTAAATTAAATGGCGCATGTTGGTAATTTGAACTACCACCGTTTATCCGACAATAATATTTGGTGTCAATACATTTAAAAGCACACCATAATTTGTAATGGGAGTTACCGTCGAAATTGCTTATCCAATAGTAATATTTTGCGCAAAATGAATAAATGTCGTTTATGTTGGATTTTTCGACGCTAAAATTCAATGGAAAATTTAGTTGGAAATTTTCGACAATAATTCTGCTTGGAAGGGGTGCATTTTTGGTAGTGCTCTAAGTCTTCAAGCTTTTTGTCAAATTCTACCACTTCAACTATATTGTTCGGCCCAGTCCAGCTAGGTCGGAGTTCAGGACCGGATAAATCGCCGACCCAACAACACACCTTACCCGGACCAAGGACGACCCGCGTGCCTCCTCCTTGTCTGCGTGAAACCAACCAGCTGGAGAAGGGAAACTTCTTGGAAGGTGGGTCTGCTCCTGTGGGACCCACCCAAGTACTGGATATATATATGGGGAAGGTCGTACCTATCCCCGCAGGTACGTCACCAAAACCCCACCTTAACTTTTCTGTCACCTTGTACGGATTCTGATTTTAGCGTCGGAGTCTCTTTTGCAGGTGGCTCCCCCACTCAGCGCTACATGATTCCGGTAGGTCGCGAGGCTCCAACCTTCCCCCCTCTTCAACGTCAGTCCGGGGGGTCCGTTCACACACCAACAATCCAGATCCAGGTCCCCTTCTTACCACCACATACATAGCATCTCCGACTCGTTCAGGAACCGACAAACCAAACATATATATACCTATTATTGATTTTTATTGTATATCGATTACTTCTCTTGTTTATTATTTCTATAAATAACAAAATAAATTGATTACATTATGATTTTTTCAATTATATATTGTGATTGATTCCTTTTTTAAATAGATCCATAAAGATAATAAATTCTAGAATTTGCGCCAAAATGTACCTCACATTATCAAATTTCTTTTTCAATTCTATCTATTAAATTTTCTATATCCAATATTAGTACCCATTATATCTTAGTTATTTCCATAATTGATTCTTCTTTATAAATAAATCTCTAATTCATTATATTTCCAAGTTATATCTTGCAATTGATTTTTTTCTTGACAAAATAATGTATTTAATCTCATTATTGATGATTGACTTTTTCTCAATCAATGGCACTATATTTAAATTATATCACGAAATTATTTTTTATTAATCCAATTCTCTTTATTTGATTATATTCTCATTTTTCTAATTATATCTCGTAATTGATTTTAAATTTTTAATTATAACCATTTCTTACCATTATTGTTAGTTTGTGAGTAAATGCCCATGCCCTTTTAATTTCTGACAATTTCTCCAAAAAACAAAACGTCCGTTTCATAATTTAAAAATCGGTAATGCTAGGAAAAAAATAGCTAAAACTTACTTTGTTTAGTATTTATTAATTGTTGCAACAATTAATAAATTCTAAATAAAGTAAATTATGATTTTTTTTGGAAAAGTATATAGAACAAAAAAGATACCATTTAAAAAATAAATAAAATCACATTAATTTATATTAATAATTAATTAATTTTAAATTTTTTATATAATTAATTAATTAATTAATTCTCTCTCTCTCTCTCTGCCTCCTCACCGGAACCCACTCCTCTGTAACGGAACATGTGCTGCAAGGTGCCGATTATCATCTCGTCCAAATCTCTACCGCAGAGCCTATAGAACTTACTGCCAGCACTGCAACTGTGTGACCCCCGGGCACTGCCAGCAACAAAAAAAGAGATGCAGAAATTTAAATAAAAGAAAATAAAAAATAATACTAAAATTTTTCTTTTTTTTGTTTCTTTTTTTTTTTAGCTGGACTAAACAAAAGAAGAAGTATAGGAGATGAAAGGAGGTGGACGGACAGAGGGGGGGCTCTCGGTTGGGGTGGAGATTTGGTTTTGGATGTGGTTTTGAAAGGATGAACGGGTGGTTGAAGAGAAGGGTGTTGACTGCAAATTACAAACTTGATCTTAGTCAAAAGAAATTTTTAAATAATTACATAAATATAAAAAAAACATTCATTTAATATGAAAAGAAACATCCTAATACTTAACAAAAGAAATATCCAATTATAATTTAAAAAAAATTATGAATTTTTAAAGAAATAGAGACATTCACATTTGTAATACAAAAAAATTCGAAAAATATATAAAAGAATATCCATTTAATATGAAAAAGAAACATTCTGATACTTAGCAGAAGAAACATCTATATATATTAACTCGTAGAGATTTTGGATTCACCCAAACGTATTTGACTGATTTTTAGCTAATACCCTTTTAATTTTCTAGCATTACTTTTTTTTATAATTTTTTTTAGTTACCAAACATTTTTGTTTAAAAATTTTTAATCGGTACCTAACCATTCATGTAATTCATATAAACAACTTTTGACACAATAGCATATACCATTAACAAGTTTTATATATTCAAAAAATGCTGTTAAAATAATAAACTTTATTTTTATATATAAATCTTTATATTTTCATTGACACAATTAAACTTTATTATTGACTAAATTTTATTATGGATTCTTTCTAGATCTCATTATTAATACTTTCCTTTAACATTCATATTGTATCTTTATTTTTCCATATTGACTAAATTAAAGATTATTGTCCATTAAATTTCATTACTGGCTCTTTCCAAATCTCATTATTAATACTTTCCTTTAACATGCATATTGTATATTTATTTTTGCATTGACACAATTAAGTTTTAAAAATTATAGTATCTATTTAATAAATTAATACAAATATCAAGGATTGTATTTGATAAAATAATGTTTAAAATTAAAAAAATCGTGATAGAAATTAATGAGTTTATGGCCTCAATCATCTTCTTGGTCCTTTGCTTCAAATCCTGCAGTGAGACCTGGAGTAGTTTGTGGTTGCTTTTGACTTTTTGCCTTTTCTTTTTGTCTTTTCATGTTGTACAACAAAAAAATTTAATTTAGATATTTATTAAGAAAATTTTCAAATGTACCGTTGTATCAGTATTTCAGTAATTTTTAACCGTTGATCTTAATTATATATATTATATATATTTTTTATAATTAAGATCAACGGTTAAAAATCAATAAAACATTGGTATGACGGTACATTTAAAATTTTTTCTATTTATTAATGTATGAAATTATATGTTAGACATTTTAATTTTAGAAAAAGTATAAGTAGACAATGAAAATACTAAACAATGTGAACAATAGATATATTGAATTTCAATTCAATAAGTATGCAGATAATTATGTTGATTATTCTTAATTGGATGATTATTTTTTTATTCGATTTACTCATACACAGTTAACAATGACTAGATGTTCAATTCACTAGGTGTGCGGATGGTTACCTAGTGTTAAGGTTTAGGAAATAATTTGAATAGGAATGTTTTTTTACTTTATTGGGTCAATTCTAGAACTCATTGTTCACATTATTTAAAAAAATCATTGTCTACCTAACAAAATCGTAATTTTAATAAGTATAAACAAATTTTAAAATTTTTTCTTTAGATACTTTTAAAAATATTTATAATTTTTAAAAGTTACAAATATAAACACAATCTTTTTATTTATCAATTACAAGCACAAACACTTCATTAAAAAGTCTAATCAAACTAAGTTTAAAATAATGGAACCGGGTAGTATTATAAATACCAACAAAGGTTAATTAGCCAACAGAAGAAAAATTGTATTGGATCGAAAAGATGGTTAGAAAGGAAATTCTAGTGTGTGTTATCTTCTCATACCTCTTCATAAGCATAACATTCTTAGCTACTTCGACAAATGCAGATACTACAATTGTGAAGCTTCCTAGGCCTGCACTAACTACTAAGGTTGCGGTCCATAATAATAGTACTAAAAATATTGAAGGTGTGTTCTTAGCATATTATCCTGTTTTTTTATTTTACTATTCTAACTAATATAAGGTGATGAAAATAATAAATTTTTGTTTTGATATTTTACAGGAAATGGTATTGAATGCTGCGTTTGGTTTATAAAGTGTGTGAAACATTGTCGTTGTAGAATAAATTGTCACAATTCGGAGACTAAAATGGCTGAGGAATTGCCCCATTAAAGCATGCTATGCTGATCTTCAGATGAATTTATTATATTATATATGTTATAAATAAAAGGAAATGGATATTATCTATGAAATATGCTCCTTTATATTCAAAATTGTGTTGATATGTGTAGCAAGTTAATTAAGGAGTCTGTTTTTTCTTTTTCTTTTTTCTTCAAACAATTTTCATCGATTTTAATTTAACTTCAGTCACAGTAATAAAAATGATGAATGAACTCCTTAAAGTAATGAATGGTAATATTAATAAGAAAACAAAAAAAATATTAATTTCTTTCTGTTATCAAATTCTTAATAATAATAATAATAATAGTATTATTGTCATCATCTCCTACTACTACTACCTATTAGTAGTAGTAAGATTCTCAGTGACAAATTCACGTTTGAAAAGAACAACAAACAAAATTTAAAATAAATGAATTAGATTTATCACAACTCTTTTTTCAAATAAAAAATTATTTATCTTTTATGATGACATATTTAATAATTATTAGATGAAATAAATTGTGTCCCTATAATTAATTTTAACTCTTAATATAACCTGAGTTTTAATAATTTAAATAATTAACTATAGTAAAACTTTTTTTTGCAAATTACAAGTGTTATTAAAGAATGAAATTCTATTTGTAATTTTTTACTTTTTTCAAAATAAACCACCCATTTATTAATTATCTGGAAAAAAAAAAGCTAAAAAAGAATAAACAAAAGAAAAACCAAATTGCGGTTCTTCACTCTCATTATTTTAAAAAAAATCTAGTAAATCCATGCTCAAATTTTTTAAAAAAGACTATATATGTTATATTGGCTCGTATCCTATATTTAACCACATCACTATTTAATGAAAAATGCAAGTTTTCTTCGATTAGAAAAACTCTACTGTTTGGCTATGAAAATATTAGATTGAGTTTTTTTTTTAACTAATTAATAAATCGATAGTGTGAAAAAAAATTATAAAATGAAACTTTTCTAGTAATTCCTGTAATTTGTAAAAAAAATATTATAATTAATTGGTTATATTATTAAAACTCATGTTAAAATTAATAAAAATTAGTGTAAATAATAAAGATATAATTTATTTTATTCAATAATTATTAAATATGTCACAGAGAATTATTAACTCTTTATTAGAAAAAAGGTTGGTAGAATTATATATATAAAAGAAGCCAAACACAGTTAATGAAAACCAAGAAAGTTCAGCACTAAAAAGAAATATTCAAGCAATTTAGAACACATCGCACAATCAAATATACATCAGATTCGTCAACTCTGAAACTTAAGTATATTAAAGTAATCAAAATTGCTATCAATTTATTAACAGATAAATTACTGGTTAAGAAATTTTAATATAAAAATATTATTGAAAATGTGTTTGAAAATGGGACTGAAAGATGTTATTTTCGGGTGTGATGAGATGCTTCTCGCACTATCCAAAAAAATTTAGTAAATTTTTTTTTTCCATCATCTAGCACAATGCGAAAAGTTCCTGTCAAAAGAACTTTTTTTTAAGGTATTCCGTTTAGAACCACTTAGATAAAGATGTAAAAACTATTTTTTTAAATATATTTTTAAAAAATTAAAATTTATTATAAAAAATAATTAAAATACTTCTATTATATATATAATTAATTTTAAATTTTCTAAATTTTAACCCTACGACAACACAGAAGAAAAGAGCTGGAATTTAGAATTCTCAAAATTAATATATATAATAAGAGTATTTTAGTCATTTTCTATAATAGGGGTATATATTGTTGTTATTTTTTATAAAAAAAATATTAATTTACACCAGTTCAAAATTTGATTTATCATTTTTCAGTCAAATTAATTTGTCTGACTTAATTTTAACAAAAAATAACATGATTTAATCAATTATATGTGTTAAATTTTAATTATTAAAAACCATTACGCTTTGAAAAAAATTAGTGCAGGGACTCAATTAAAAAAAATTATAGGGACCTAATTAAAAATTTCACAAAATTATAGAAACTAACAGAATAATTAAATTTAAAATAAAATATTTTACATAATTATGTAATTAGATTCATTCTTTTAAATAATTATTTATGTCGTCAATATAAAAAATAATTATTTTGCTGATGTAACATTAAGTGATTAAAAACACATGTAAAGTCCAACAAAAATTCAATATACATTGCGGAAATTCAATTTTAACTAACTGTTGTTTTGAAATATTTATTTCTGATAATTTTAGAATTATTATGTGATTTTGTTATTTCTGTTGTGACTATATAGTATAAATTTTTTTTATTGGCTTTTCATTCTATATATACTATATTGTCAGCATTTACATCTTACCATTTTTTAATCACAACTCACTTGTAAATTGTAATATATAATTCATTTAGATAATTTTGTGACATTTTTAAATCGGTCATCATTATTTTGTAGACCTCATACTAGTTCATATTCTGTTCACTACTTCATTGCAATATTAATAAAAAGTTTTTTATCGACCATTGTTACGCTAAAATCTATAAAACATTTAATATTTAATTGCCACTAAAATTTGTTATTGTCACTAAAAATAATATTTTTGTTAATAATTCTAAAAACAATAACATATTGATAAAAAAAATTGTCAATGACGGTCTAATCAAAATCAATTAGCAAAGAAGTATTTACTTTGGAACAATTATTTTGAAACAAATAAAATATATCAATAAACAAAAATGTCATCTTCCGTATAATTATTCTCCTTTTTTATTATAAAATCAATACCATGGTTGCCCACACTTGCATTATTCATGATTTCAGATTAAACAGTCGTACCAAACCTTCTCATCTCATCATATAATGATGCATGACGTATAATAATCTCATTTCATATGATGCATGCCTTAAGTCTTAATAACAACAAAATAATAACAACAATAATAATAATAATACCACCACGCCTTGTTTGTGTCAAGTTTTGATAGGAATATAATAAAAGGTGAAAATTCAGGTGCAGTTGATTTCACGTGAAATTAATAATTGAGAACTGTTAGATGAAAATTTAGTCAAACTAATCAAATTATCTAACGACTCTGATCTCAGCTATCAACTTTACGTGAAGTCAACTGTACCTAAATTTCTATCATAATAAAAATGCAGTTTTTATACGAAGTTTTCGCTTCTCTCGCTACATTACATAAATTTTACTTATTTTTTCTTCTACTATGCTTTAAAATATTTTTAAACAATACTCGTGATTATAGTCTAAGATGCTAGAATAATGAAAAAGAGAGGAAATAAACTAACAAAAAAACTCCCGAATTATTATGTGACTAACAAATATACTCTCAAAATTTGTTAATGAAAAAAATATTTTAAAATATGAAAATCTAACAATAGTATATTTAACTCTTAAATATATATTTTCAAAAAGGTCTTTTGAGAATAGATTTTAATATAACTTTTGTAAGCATACATAATTAGTTAGGTAAGATCTTTTATTTTAAATTTTAGTGATTTTTTACACTATATATTATTTTCTTGAAAAAAGGACAAAACACTTTTAAAAAACAAAAAAGAAAATTAAAAAATCGAATTTTGGTTTTATTTTTTGTATGTTCTTTTTAAATAGTTATCCAAATACTTCTATAAATTTTATATCAAATTCACAAATAATTTGTCAAATATAAAAGTGATTTATTACTTATAAAAATAAAGATATTTTTATCTTTTTACATTTAAAAATATTTTAAAAATATTTTGTATTAACAAATTTGAGAGATACTTATGCTAGCAGTTTATAATTCAATGATATTTTTTGCAGTTTACTCAACGAAAAGGCTAACCAAATGTTTATCACTACAACAAAAATTATTTTTAATGATAATAACGTAATGACCACTATATATCTTATTTAATTAATATTTTTATGATAAATATATATTTGCTGTTGTTATTATTATATGTTATATAATTAAAATTATCTATTTTTTGCAGCCATTAAATATGTTTTTATCGATAATTGTATAATTATTACTAAAATTTTTTAAAGATAAAATATAAGACGGTCAATGTCTAATTGGTAATAAATATATTAATGACTATTTTATTGTTATTAAAATTAAAGTACGATAAATGATCTCTAAAAATTATTTTTCTAGTAGTATATATCTATTTTTCACAAGGATGCTAAGAAATCAGCAAATGTTTAATTTGTAACTATTTTTTACAAGATGTTAAGAAAAACTGATTACCACAAAAAGGAAAAGGATAAATAAATGTTTCCACCTATTTTTCACAAAGATGCTGATAAGGAATGTCATGCCAGAAACAGAAATAGGATAGATAAATATTTGTCTCTCTATTTCTCATTTAGATGATAAAAAAACATGATTATTAAAAATCGTAATGTTAGAAAAACAAAAAATATATCCAGAATTGTCTTATTGAATATTAATTAATTATTACAATATTTAATAAATATTAAATAAAATAAATTTTGACTATTTTTTTATTAATATTTTTTATTATCAAATATTTTTGTATTAAAAAATTAATTAACGTTTAAACAAGTTCTGACTATTTTTGTTAGTAATTAAGGAAGATCATATCATAATTAATAAGGAAAGCAAATCATCAATAATGCATAATAGGTGTAACGGTTATATGATTCTAATTAGAGCAAAAAGAAGAAACAGAATATCAGCTTGCCAAAAATATATAAAACTAAGTGAAAAAGTGTGTCCGTATGTGTGTGCGTGCGTGTATGTATGAGAGTGTGAATGCGTGTTTTTTTGAATAAAGGAGCTCAACACAGACGCAAGAAACAAACATACAAAAAGAATATGTAAAGACTGACTACTATCTCTAGTGTCATTTCTGGCATTGTCATCAACAAAAAAAGGAATCCAAGGTACTCCACTCTCTAAAACTGATTATGGATTTCTAGAACACCTCCAAACTCCCTTCTTTATTATTAAAAATTCGCCCATTTCTCTCTAACCAGACATTCTAAATAATCGAAAAGAAGCATATGAACCACTTGTTGCGTATTCTCTTCCTATTAACAACACCTGTCCAGCTCCATAGTGTTCTTTTATTGAGCCCGAAAAAGATCACAATCTCCCAAAATCAGATAGTCAGTGACACCACATCTGCTAAGTAAATTCACATCCCAAAAACAAATGTGTATGCATGTTTAAAATGTTTTTACTACTTTTTACTTTACTAATAAGTTTAACAATATTATTTTTTTAGTTTTAATTTAAATAATTGAATAAAAAACCTACCAACAATTATAATTCAAATGGTATACATACTCACTTTAGATAACGAATTTAAGTCTCACTTCTATCTTTGAAAAAAAAAAAAGAAAAAATCTACTAAGTTAAAAGGTGCTGTTGAAGACTATGACGAGCAAATTAATCACATAAGTCATAACATTAACATCCATACCATCATAAAATAAATGATTTTAGTTATTAGAAAACGACATCTTGAATTTCAGAAATGAATGACGAGGATGGGAAGACTTACAAAGTATATAAACATGACAAAATTCATGCTACCCTTTTGTCTATTACTTCTTGCTATCAAAAACTATCATGATTCACGAGTAATATTTAGGTTTAATAATATTAATTTATTTCAGATCTTCCACTACATGCTATATATATGCTCCAACTCCTATAAATACATCACTTCCTCAGTGACCTTTCATTCAAGAAAGGTAAGCAAATTTACAAATATTTAGGGTTTTGTTGCTTTGTAAAAGAGTTTTTCTTTATTTCACTATTTTATGTTTTTTATTTTTTTTTTTTAAGAATAAAAAACTAAGCAATGAACATAGATAGATAGAATTTGACTATTTTCACTACTGCACTCTTGTTTACAAAATTTGCAAAATACATAAAATGAAAACAAAACATATTTTCATAAACTAATTAAATATATATAGTCCCTTGGTGTATTTAGTTTATATTTTTATTTTCAATATTTTTTAATTTTAAAATTTTATGAAATAAAAAATATACTAAAAATAATAAAATTCTGTTTCTTTTGTCATTTTTACTTTCTATTTTTTCTACTTTTTCTTCAAAATAATAAGTCTCTTCACCTTATCACTATTGGATGAAGTATATAACCTGCACTTTGAGTAAGACCACACTTATTCCTACAACGGCAAAATATAATGAATCTTAAAATAAAAGGGAATACAAAAAAATTAGTTATAACATATAAACATTATTTAATTTCTCATATATTTTATTTATATTTTTTTTGTGAAAATTCAGGTACAGTCGACTTCACGTGAAGTTGATAACTAAAAGTTATTAGATGAAAATTTAGTCAAATCAATCAAATTATCTAACGGCTCTCAGATATTAACTTCACGTTAAATCGACTGCAATTGAATTTCTACCATATTTTTTCCTTTATTTTTGTGGTAAAAGACACTGACATGTTTCTGAACTCAAATTCAGGTGACTGTGGTGGAGGCTTTGCTTTGGGGTCTTCCGTGAACCATTCTCTTTTTGTTGATTGAGATTTACACATGGAAGAGGAGAATAATAACAATAATAATGGCATTTCCAACAACTCATCAATCAACAAAAAGCTTAAGCTACCTATCTTCGTTTTCTTTAAAGATGCAAGGTATACTATTATCATATTAATATATATCATGCATCATGTTGAGTAGAATTTTATATGACGGTTACATTATTATATTTCATTTACTCTCCCATAAAATGAAAATATTATTTTTGGTGATTTAAAATGAAAATATTATAATCATACATAAAATGGTTTCGTTTTAATTTAACCAATATTTTTGTATAATTTGATTTATAATTATCAAAACTTTTTTCTATTAGTAATTAAATCAGTCAGATTACTAGATTATTAAATTATTAATTCAATTGATAAATTATTAGTTGAATTAAATGACTACTCAATTATAATTATATAATTATATAAAATTCTACTTTTTTTCTCAGAATAAATGTTTTTATTTTATTTTATATCAATTAACTGTTATTTTTATGTTTCAATAACTTATCAGTTAATTAATATTTATGATATCCTTCAAATATTTATTGGAATGAAAGAGAGTAGAAATCGTAAATTCGTAATCATAAAAATAGAATATATTTTGTGGTTAATAAAATGATATATATTTTTTTTAATTTTTACACATTATATATGACTTAGATGTTGACGTCGGCATCGCTTTAATGACCTGTAAGTTCAATTGGTCTAGTTAATTAAATTTAGTTTGACAAAGTTTGACCAATTTAATTATAGAAATTAAATGATACCGTTTAAATATTGATTAGAGTTTGATTCATCAGTTTTTTTACTTTTTTCAGTCAAACTAATCGTTGTGATTTAGATTTGATAGCATAAATTTAATCGATTTAACATCTCAACTTATATAGAATTTATAATAAATAAAACTTAATAATATTATATGCGTTTTTTAATTACTAAATTTAAGTCTTCAATTTTTTATTTTATTATATTAGAAAAATTAATTTGACATCATTAAAATTTTTTAGATAAATCAATATTTATTATTATTTAATAACAATATAACACTTCTAAAATTTTTTAAATTATTAGATCATACGTAATTAAACACTCTGACGAGAAAATTTGTTAATTGAATCTGTTATTACTTATTACTCCTCCATTATAAACGGTGGTTTCATTTTACTACTCTCCTATTTTCTCAACATTTTGCTTAACTTATTATCTCCCACATGCATCTATAATTTTTGTTTTCATCTTACCAACTTTTCACAATTAATAATAAAAAACCAAAACATCAAATCAAACAAAAATAAAATTTCCTGACCAATAAATAAATAAATAAATAAATTTTGGTTTGAAGCTAGTGATGCATTGGGGATGCTTATTAGGAGGTGTACTAATATGAAAAAAAATATATATATTGCTAACTAGAGAAATTAAGATATTGGGATTTTTTATTTAAATAAATTAAAAAATATTTTATTTATTGAAATAAATAATTTTAAAAACCAAAATACATATGATAAATTATCTCGTTTATAATGTCAATGAAATAAGTTTACACATATATCATTTATACTGTAAACAAGATAAGACAGTGCGAATAACACATGTATATCTCGTTTATAATATAAACGAGACACATAATAAATTAACAAATTAAGAAATTACAACGAGATATACACGTGTCACTCGTATTGTCTTATCTCGTTTATACAGTAAATGATATAAGTCATCCAACGTATTTTTATAATAATTTTTTAAAATAAATTATTTCACTAAATAATTTTTTTAATTTATTTAAATAAGAATTAAGATATTGTGAAACACTTTTAATTAAGATCCAGATTAAAGTGACCACTCTCATATGCAGTGGCGGAACCAGAAATTTCATAAGAGGGGGGCCAATTAAATATAAAATATAACAAAAAATTAACAAAATATGATTTGTAGCATATATATCAAAAAAGTAATTATATTATATAAAAGTCAATGTTCAACTACATACTAAAACTTTATGGTCCAAACTTTATGTATGCTCTACGAATTTCATCTTGTTGATTGATAGGATAATTCCAAATTTGCGGACGCTTTCCGGGATCACGCATCAATGTATCAATATTAACTTGATCTATTTCAGTCCTTGCTATTTTGGAAGCAGGGGGTTGAATATCTTGCTCAACAAGTTGTGTCACAGGTTGTTCAATAATATTTTGAACATTACTCAAAGAATCTGAAGCTGAATTTTGTTCATCATATATTCTCTCTTTTCTCTTGAAAAATGAGTGAATTGTTTTCATCTTTGACATTTTTAACTTAACTTGAACTATCTAACAAAAAAAAAACAAAAATAATTGCATATATATTATTTTCTTAAAAAAAAAATATTAAACCTATTGAGCAATAACAAATAATTTTAGAAACACAAATATATAATAACCAAAAATAAAGTTATTGATTTACCTGATTATTTTTTGTTCCAAGTCTCACAAAAAAATAATTCTATTGAGTTTTGTCCTCACTTCAATCTTTGAACACTGTCCATTATAAAAAAAAAATAAATTAATTATTTTAAATAAATAATGTAAATAATACTTGACATTGTCATTAACTTAAAAAAAATTGAAATATACCTCTTTGAATCTTTGTTGTGCATTCAATGGTTAATATTTTGTTGTTCACTTCTCTTCAATGGTTTTTCTTCATATGTCTTGTTTTGGTATGGAAAGAAAATTAAAATGAGAAGAGTAGAAGACCAAAAGTTTGGGAATCACTAAAAGAGAGAGAAAAGTGACGCTATGCCTATGATAGTTTGAAATAAATATTTGAAAAATGTACTAGGGTTACTTTAATTAATAGTATGGGCTTGGGCTAGTATAATAGAACCATTTTTATTAATTATTAGAATG
>NC_029779.3:43243904-43261539 GCF_000817695.3 Arachis duranensis | reverse complement strand
AAAACTTGTTGTGAGCTTTGCTTAGCCAATACTTTGTCAATGTGACATAATTGATTAAGCAAATCTTTACAAGACTTAACAGCAATATTATGAGGAGAATTAAGAGATTTACCCACATGAGATAAAAATGCACAATCCTTTCCATTATTCACTTTTTTCCAATTGCGAAATCCTCCTGATGTGAATGGACTTGATTTTCTAGAAAATAAATAGCATGGAAGACAAAATGCAGCATCCACTTCTGGCGAATATTCTAGCCAAGAAAAACTCTTAAACCAATGAGCTTTGAAACGACGAGGATGACTTTCTAGACCAGAAAGAGGGTACTCATCCATAATAAATTGATATGGTCCAAACTTTATGTATGCTCTACGGATTTCATCTTGTTGATTGATAGGATAATTCCAAATTTGCGGACGCTTTCCGGGATCACGCATCAATGTATCAATATTAACTTGATCTATTTCAGTCCTTGCTATTTTGGAAGCAGGGGTTGAATATCTTGCTCAACAAGTTGTGTCACAGGTTGTTCAATAATATTTTGAACATTACTCAAAGAATCTGAAGCTGAATTTTGTTCATCATATATTCTCTCTTTTCTCTTGAAAAATGAGTGAATTGTTTTCATCTTTGACATTTTTAACTTAACTTGAACTATCTAACAAAAAAAAAACAAAAATAATTGCATATATATTATTTTCTTAAAAAAAATATTAAACCTATTGAGTAATAACAAATAATTTTAGAAACACAAATATATAATAACCAAAAATAAAGTTATTGATTTACCTGATTATTTTTTGTTCCAAGTCTCACAAAAAAATAATTCTATTGAGTTTTGTCCTCACTTCAATCTTTGAACACTGTCCATTATAAAAATAAATAAATTAATTATTTTAAATAAATAATGTAAATAATACTTGACATTGTCATTAACTTAAAAAAAATTGAAATATACCTCTTTGAATCTTTGTTGTGCATTCAATGGTTAATATTTTGTTGTTCACTTCTCTTCAATGGTTTTTCTTCATATGTCTTGTTTTGGTATGGAAAGAAAATTAAAATGAGAAGAGTAGAAGACCAAAAGTTTGGGAATCACTAAAAGAGAGAGAAAAGTGACGCTATGCCTATGATAGTTTGAAATAAATATTTGAAAAATGTACTAGGGTTACTTTAATTAATAGTATGGGCTTGGGCTAGTATAATAGAACCATTTTTATTAATTATTAGAATGGGCTATTTGTTAACAAGAGCAACAATAATTCAAATATCTAATACATAATGCAGTTTTTAGTTTTTTTAATTTATAAAATTTTGTAAGTTATATTTTTTTTAATATTATATATAAAAAAATTTAATATTATTAATTATTACTATTTACTATTTTTTTTAAAAAAAATTGGGGGGATCATGGCCACCTTAGGTCCCCCCGTGGATCCGCCGCGCCACTGCTCATATGAATAGTGCACAAATCTTTGCATGAGAAAAAAATCTGGTATTAAATTGTAATTTAATTTATGAATATAAACTATACTAATTAATATATGTATATGTAGACTTGTTTTGAAGATGGATGAACTTGCAAAGGAGATATTGGGAATTGCATTGCCCTCTGCACTTGCTGTTGCTGCTGATCCCATTGCTTCTTTAATAGACTCTGCATTCATAGGCCATTTGGGTATTTTCCTATCCTTAGTGTGTTGATTTCCAATAAGTCTTTTATTTTAAAAATTTTATTCAAGTTATATAAATTAATTTTTTGTAATAATTTATTTTCAGAAGTAATTCCTTATGACAAATATAAATCTTGAATAAACTACTAAAAATAAAAAATTAAAACAACAAAAGCGCTCTAAAAATTAAAAAAATGTAACAAAAATAAAAATATTATTTTTTATAAATAACTTTTGTATTTAGTAAATAATGTATAAATTTGATATGAATTTTGTGAGAATATTTAGATAATAATTTAAAAAATATATAACAAAAAACTAAATTCAATCTCTAATTTATTTTAAAGAAAAATTTTTGGCCATTCAAAAGATAAAAGGCTGAATTTCCATATACAACATTATTAGAATAATGTAAATGAGAACTGATGTAATGGGTAGGACTTTAATTTTCAGCATAAGTTCTTACTTTGTTCATCGAAAATAAAAAAGAATAAGGAATAGGCTCATGAATTTATTTTTAGTGTAAAATATTATTTTTGTCTCTAATATTTTGGGTGAATCTTATTTTAGTTTCTAACATTTTAATCATTTTATTTTTATCTTAAAACGTTTAAAATAACATTATGTTAATGTTATCCTACTGTCAAATTTCTTACTAACACTTAACGAAATTGATATATTATTAATAATGCTTTTGTTAAAAGTTAAAACTATATTTGTTCGATCTCCTCTCTCACCTTCACCCTCTCAACAAGTCTAAATTTTATTTTTCTACTCCTTTCTTCTTCTTCAACCCCTCTTGGAGAATTAATAGTGTAAAAAGGAGAGGACGAAGGGAGTATGAGAATGGAATTTGAGCTTGTTGAGAGGGTTAAAGTAGAAGAATGAGGTTGCACAAATATAGATTTAACAAAAATATTATTAACAGTACATTAATTCCGTTAATTGTTAGTGAGTGATTTGACGATGGGATAATATTGATGTTATTTTTAAACGTTTAGAAATAAAAATAGAATAATTAAAACGTTAAGGATTAAAATAGGATTCACTCCAAACGTTAGGGACAAAAACAATACTTTACTTTAGCTAATTTTTATACACTATCAATGTAAAATAAATTTATACATACATTCAATTATGTAATATCAGATCAGCAAAAATAACTACTTTATATATTTACCATATGAATAATCATTTAAAGACAGATATTATTACACAATTACGTTTTATACTGTTAGTATATCAAAATTAAGTTCGAGGCTCATATCCTATCAAATCATGAGTTTGAATTTCGCTGCATATATATGAGAATTTTATATAGAAAATTTTGTTTTTCCCCATATTATTAAGTTCTATCTAAGTCTAAAATTATTCGATAATAGGTATTTAACTAGCTTATAAGCTTCTATTAGAGAAATATTAACATAATAATAATTTTATTTGTTATATTACAATTAAATAACTAATATCGGTCAAGTGATTATTTTATTACTTGTCCATTTAAATAAATATCAGAATTCAAATTTTATTAAGTACATGTAATAATTTATTGACCAATTATTTTAAAATAGTATGATTATTTTAAACTTTGAATTGAAGGTATTTCTTTTAATGTGTAGGACCGGTGGAGCTTGCGGCGGCCGGAGTGGCGATCGCCTTACTGAATCAAGCTTCGAGGATCACCATATTCCCTCTTGTTAGTATCACAACTTCCTTTGTGGCTGAGGAAGACACCATTGAAAATCTTAACATCAAAGCATTAGAGAAGGAGTTCATTGAGGATGTTGAGAAAGGTACAATAGTACAACACATTTCTAATAATAAGTCTCCAAAAGATTTTTTGGCTACCAACAATAATAATAATGGATCAGCAGCAGCTGATGAGAATGTGGAAAAACATGCTATTGTGAACTTTGACGGAAATAATAATAATAATGGACAAGGTATATATAGTTCCTTTTTCTATGTCTAATTCTAATTAACCACGCTTTTAAATTGTTGTTGTAATTGGGGTATAGTATTGCAAGTAAGGTATCTCAATATTTAAGCAAGAGTTTAATGTATGATCATAACAAAATATTTGAATTATCTATTCATTTATTTTAGAATGAATTTTAAATATTTTTATTGATTTTTACATAACCTTAAAAAATAATCAAAACAAAACCCTAACAAGTTGGTCTCTAGCATTTTAAATGATTATATATTCTTTTTAAAAGAAATATATAAATTAGTCCTTGATATATTCTATAATAACAATGACATATATATATATATATATATATATATTATTTAAGAATTTAATTTTGATATACGATCAATGTAAAGTAGTTTTACACATATATCTAATTACGCTTTTCGTGTGAGTAACAAATAACTATCTTTTACATTGATATTGTGAATAATCATCTAAAAAAAAGATGTGATTGAACGACAACGATATAAATTATTTTATACTGTCAATGCATCAAAATTAAACTATATATTTATTTTGTTAAAGACTAATTTATTTTTTTTAATGAAATTTTATACTCATAAAGTTTAATTATAATTGAGTTCCAGAAGATGGGAAATTGAACAAGTTTACATCAGCTAATAGAAGTGAAGCAGAGAAAGTTGGAAAGAAGAAGAGAAATATTGCTTCAGCATCAACAGCACTGCTATTTGGCACAATTCTTGGCCTCCTTCAAGCTTCAATCCTTATTTTTGCAGCCAAACCTCTTTTAGCTATCATGGGTCTCAAACTTGTAAGTTTTTCATTTTATTTACAACATTGCTATTTTAGGTTATGGATATTTATTATTATTTTCTTTTAAAAAATGTGTTACATTTTAATTAATAATCTCATAATCGTGCGTTATTATTATTATTATAAATATTTAATAAATAAAAAGATAAATAGTATATATTATATATTCATTTCAAGAAAGAGATGTTTTTTTAATTGTGATTTCTGCTTTTTCTTTATTACAACTAAATTATTTTTTTATTGGTGTTATCAATTAGTTTTTTTTCAATTATTATGATTTTATCTATTTAGTGCTCTTTTATACAAGTATCTTAAGTTTAATCAATTAAGATGTAAAAAAAATAAATTATAATAAAAAAATGGTACCATATGTAATAGTTTAGTAGTTATTTTTTTAACATGTAGAAATTACGGTGGGTTAAAAATCGCTGTAATTTTTTTTAAAAGCATCCATTAAAATTGCATTTCTTTAAAAGGAAAAAACTAGTAAAGAAAATTGTGGTCCCGCAAAATTAATTATATGATTAACGGCGGTTATAGCAGTGGTTGTTGAAAATTATTATAAAATTTATTGTCCGTATCACAAATTAAAACTGTTCATGAATTGAGTTTTGCAGCGATTTAAAACCGCCGCAAATAATGAAAAATCGCTGCTAATTCCTGTATTCTCTATAGTTCGTCCAAACAAACTAGGGATATTTCTCGTGAGAAAATATGTTTTCTTATTAATAAGAAAAAATGAATGATCTTTAATCTTGTGTATTTAGTAAAATATTTATTTATTTTTTTATCAAAATCAAAATTACTAAAATTAAGAAAAATAAAAAAATCTAATAAATTTTCAAAGTTTCAATTTTTATCTCCTTAAACGTATTTAAAATAACTAAATTATTTTTTATATACCTACATAAAAACAAATAATTCATATGAACTAAAATTTAATAACTAAAACAATTACTATATATTTATACATATTTATACCAATTAAATTATATACTTTTTTAATTAAATAATCATCTCATTACAAAAAATTTGTCGACCGTATTATTGTTTTTAATAAGCTAAATTGTGTATTTTAATAAATGATGTTACTATTGGATTCTTCCGTCGAAAAATTTAACAATAATATACGCACCAATTTAAATAAAATTTGTGTCACTAATTATTGTCAAATATTTTGATAGAAGTCGAAATTCGACGGTAACATTTATTTCTCGACGAATTTAGACCATAATCGTCGAAAAATTTGATGATAAAATTGTCGATAAAGACCAACGATAAATCCAACGAAATATTAAGCGCATATTTTTTTATTGTATGCTAGAATAATTAAATTTATCATAATAAAATAATCAAATCTAAAAAGTGATTTATAATATATTGAAACTGTGAGTTGTTTGTTTAGGATTCTCCTATGAGAGATCCAGCAGAGAAGTACCTGAAGCTGAGATGTATTGGGGCTCCTGCTTATCTTCTCTCATTGGCGATACAAGGCATCTTTCGCGGCTTCAAGGACACAACTACTCCTTTATATGTCATTCGTATGTAAAGAAACCACAATCCACAATCATCCAATAAAATTACAACAAAATCAAATCTCATAGTTTTTAATTTGTTTGTTGACTTTTTTTTTAAAGTTGCGGGATATTCTTTGAATGTGGCATTGGATCCGGTATTTATTTTTGTATTGAAATTTGGCATCAGAGGCGCAGCATTTTCACATGTCATCTCCCAGTAAGTAAGAATGTTTAAGGTTTATAAATTATAATATTAAAAGGATTAAATTTGATTCTGTGCATATACATCATGTTAAGTAGGAAGTGTAAAAAAGTTACTGAATTAGTCCTACATAAAAAAAATTATAAGATAAAAAATACATTAATTCGATATTTTAAAATTTTGAGTTAAATATTACATATTTTATTTACTCTTTATGTCTTTCTTCCTCTCTCATGACCTCTCTTTGTCTTCTCTTTTTTTTTTGTTTTCTTGTGTTATTAACCATTTTTATTAGTATAAGTTAATATTTTAAACAGATATTTTATTTTTAAACTATTATAATTTAAAATTTAAATTTAACTAATTATTCACAAAAAATAATAAATTTTATTAGTTATATAACATTATTGATGCTTTAAGATTTGAGTTGTTCAGATATTACAAAAATGACGATCTTTTATAGGTACATCATGGCAACGACCCTCTTGTTTTTATTAACGAAAAAAGTGTATCTGTTACCTCCAAGACTGAAGGATTTGCAAATTTTCCGATTTCTTACAAATGGTAATGTTCTTAACTTTGCAAGCACACGGTGTGATTTTAAGGTGACATTTACTAAAAAATTACACTAGTTTGATTGATTAACCTTTTTTTATATATATTTTTGGTTAATTTGTTGTCAAACTATTTTTATTTTAAATTAGAGTATTAGACTAACTAATCTAATGACCAGTTTTCGGTTAACCGAATTAAACAAGCCTATTTAGTCCAGGAAAAATGTTAGGAGGCCAGCAAGTTTTGTGATTTGTGGTCATCAATTAATCATTATTAGTATTTTTAATAGTATGAGATTACATCTAATAATGTGGAATTAGTCACTTTTTTTATAGTTAAGTACTGGCCAAATTTTAATAAAAGTATAGACCCTAAACTTTCTCTTTATCATAGCCATTAGTTATTTTTTAATGTGTTTTTTAAGTACAGGAGGACTGTTGTTGATGAGGGTAGTAGCTGTGACTTTTTGTACAACTTTTGCAGCATCATTAGCATCTAGGTTAGGTCCAATTCCTATGGCAGCATTTCAAACTTGCTTACAAGTTTGGTTAACTTCATCCCTTCTTGCTGATGGTTTGGCTGTTGCTGTTCAGGTACACAAAATAAAATGTATTATTTATTATGGTACCAAATAAATCAAAAGAATTCTCCCCCATGCTTCTTCAATAATTGCCAGGCAATTCTAGCATGTTCCTTTACCGAGAAAGATTATAAGAAGGCAGCAAGTTCAGCAACCAGGACACTGCAGATGAGTTTTGTATTAGGACTATTCCTCACTTTTCTTGTTGCTTTTGGACTTTACTTTGGAGCTGGATTGTTTTCCAAAAATCATCAAGTTGTGCAACTCATCAGATTAGGCACTTCGGTATATATGTTAATGTCTATTTCTTTGAAACCATTTAATTTTAATGCAGTGTTAGTTTTACCCGTGCATCCAATTACATAATGTCAAATGATCAGTAATAATAACTATCTTCCACATTGTTATGTTTTCTAAGTTACAATTTTACTCAGTTCCTAATTTGATCTACTTATGTAACCAGTTTGTGGCTGCTACTCAATCAATCAATACATTGGCTTTTGTCTTTGATGGTGTAAACTATGGAGCTTCTGATTTTGCATATTCGGCATACTCCTTGGCAAGTCCAATTTAATTATTATTTACAGTCCATATCTTCAACTTTTTTTTTTCTCTTCATGATTATGATGCCATATTTTATAATAATTATTAGGTAGAAATTCAGGTACAGTCGACTTCACGTGAAGTTGATACTTGAGATTCGGTTTGACTGATTTGATTAAATTTTCATCTATCGACTCTCAGATATCAACATCACGTGAAGTCGACTTCACCTGAGTTTTTACCTAATTATTAGGTAAAAAATTCAAGTGCATTTAACTTCATGTAATAACGATTTTTAACTATTAACTTCACATGAAATTAACTGCAATTGAATTTTTCCTTGATTGTTATTACCCAATTTTATTTAGTTTTTTTCGCTCCTAAAGTGAACTGTTGGTACAGGTGCTTGTGTCAATAGTAAGTATTTCTACAGAATTTGTTCTCTACAAATTCAAACAATTCATTGGGATCTGGATTGCACTAGCCATCTATATTACTCTCCGCATGTTTGCTGGAGTTTGGAGGTAAAAATTAATAAATTTGTCAATCACAAAAGATACTTTACGTTTGAAATTTCTTATATTAAAATTATAGAAAATATAAAATACAATTAAATAAAGTTCCAATTTTTTTTTTATAGAAAACAACTTATTTTATTTTTTTGTTGTTGCTGCTTTGCTTTAGATTTATAAACTTTGTACTCTACAATTTTTTTTATTACACGCATAATATATATGCATTACATTTATTATTAATTATAAAATTATTGAATTTGCAGGATGGGAACAGGGACTGGACCTTGGCGCTTTCTCAGAGGAGACTCTTACTCAATTCTTTAGGATCATCTTCTCATATCACTCATCACATGCTTTACTCAATTTTAATCCTTAATATAAGATTAAGTTTACAGTTTGCAATTATGATTCAATTTAACTTTTGAATTTTCAAAGTATAGTCTCTGGATTACATTATATTATTCAACTTAGTCCCATTAAATTTGAAGGACTAAATTAAATATTTTGAAAATATTTAAAAACTAAATTGAATCATATATAGAATACCAATAATGATGAAAATGATGCTTTACTCCATTTTTCATCTCTACTTTTGTAATCCATTTATTGGAATACGTTATGTTATATGTATCGTTGTGTGTACTTTTTTCTTTTATTTTTAGCCTTAATTCCTTCCTCTTATTATCATGATTTGAAAGCAAACTTGAGTGGTTTCTGGTACATTTATGTATACTACTATACTTCTCATCATTTTTGTAACTAATATATCAAAGATTCTATAGAGTCAAATTTTTCAACAAGCATCAAGTTAGTTGAAGGTAGATGAAAACAAACTTTTACATGCATCAAGTCAAATCAGCTTTAGAGTCATCTTGACAAGAAATCAATGCTAGCAAGATTCAATCAAAGGCTACTAACAACTATATGGAAGGTAATTTTGTGAATAGAGTTGTTGAATACAATTATTCCTATAAAATTTGAGAAATAAAAATATTTACTATCAGATTCAGATCAAAGAGCAGAATCTAAAGATTTAGCTAAAATCATGAATTCTGAAAGACAATATCTAGTAAAGATAAACAAGTTAACAAATGCTGCTTTAACAATTCCACTATCAGAAAGATGAATATTTTGAAACTGTATTGAGAGGTTTGAATGAAGATTATAGCACTTTTATTACTGTGATCAATTCAAGTTCTGAACAAATGAGGATCAGTGATTTTGAACAACAATTATTAGCTCAAAAAGTTAGAATTTTCAACCATACAAGCGAATGCAACATAGAAAAGCAATGAAGACAAATTAGAACTAGTATTTGGAGGGTTCTAATTAGGTGAGTTCTATGGTAGTCCAACAATGAGTGGTTAAGCATGGTTAAATGTTGACCAACCATTCAACAGATGACACATGTCGAGTGGATTTACTAATTATACTTGGCAAAGGAGAAATACAATGTAAAAAAAAAAATTTTTTTTTCTCGTGGGCGTTGTAGCTATTAGACCAAAAACAAATCTTGTAACTTCCTATTTAAAGAACAATAAAAGAACCAACTTGGTTGGTCGAATGGTCAGCTCATTCGTCCATTTAAGCAAGTGTCGAGAATTCGAACCCTACTTTGTGCATGCAGTAATTCATTGGCCAGTAGGAGACCCTTAAATGGAGCTCAGATCCACGACGGATTAGTCCTTAACCTGTCAGGTTGGGGGATACCGTTTGGGTAAACCAAGAGACTTTATTTTTTTACTAAAGATAGGAAGACTCGATCTTATGCATGCAGCAACCAATTGGTTAGTGATAAACCCTTAAATGGAGCTCAATACCGCGACAGATTAGTCCTTAACCTGTCGGGCTATGTCGGGTTAGGAGATATTGTGGAAAAAAAAAAGAACAATAAAATAATTTGTCCAAAACAAAAAAAAAATAAAAAATAATGATACTATAAAAGAGAGACGTAGTTTACCGAAAAAAAAGACATGATGATAAATTTATTTTTTAAAATATTTTATATTTGTGAAATATATATTATGAGAAAAACTTATAAATAAAAATATATAAAAAAATAAATTTATATTAAAAATTTAATTAAGATAATTAAATATTAATTAATTACATATTTCCATTCATTGTTTTATCTATTGATAAATGTTACTAAGATTTATCTTTTACATTATTATATTATTTAGACAACTATTTAAAAATAAAGAAATTAGATCATATTATAAAAAACATTTACCTTCTTTGCTTTTTGTTATCAATTATTTTAACTTTTTTCTTTTTGTTATTTAATTCCGTCCACTTTCAATTTTTTTCAATATAGTTATAGTTATTGGTCTTGAAAAATTATTTTAAAACAAAGATATGAGTATTTTAAATGTGTGATATATACTTAATCAATTTGGATTAACTAAGTGATGAGTTTATTCATTTACTTAAATAAGTATTGAGGTTTAAGTTCCGCCTTATGCATACAGCAACTCATTGATCAATAATAAATTTTTAGATGGAGCTCAGATTCACAATGGATTAATCTTTTGTTTATCAGATTAAGAGACCGTAGACAATTAAAAAAAATGTGTACTATATACCAAAGTTCTAAAAATTGAACTTTTTTTGAACGGCTCTAATTACTGGTTTACAATTTTATTAGTTTAACCAATTTAACCGTAGTTTAACCGAAATAATTTTTATTATAAAAGAATAAATAAAATATAAAAATATATAATTATATTCTAATATAAATTTTAAAATATCATTCAAATTAAAAATAGTATATCAATTATAATATTATAATTTCATCCAAATACAAATTCAAAAATCAAATAACAAAATAACTAAAAATAAAATGCCAAATCATCAATGATCAAACCATTTAATCACATACAAAGTTTTATCTACAGGAGCCTATGACAAAAACAATAAATTAAGATGATCAAGGTGAACAACTTATGATAAGAAAAAAATTAACAAATAACTGAATATTAAGATTGAGAAGAGCAACTTGGTTGTGAAGGCAGTTGCGCTCCCCCTTCAATTGTGTTGGGAATAAGACACCATTCTAACGTGAAAACTCCAATTACTGGAGAAAAAATCACAGCCGTTGCCAAATGGCAACCAGAGAATATCACTATGTGAAAATTGTTACAATACATAGTCTTCTTTCTCTCTAACACCGGCACCCTAGTACACCCACACTCTCTCAAAGCAAATATCTAACTACACCTCACAACACTCTCTAATCAAAGAGTACAGAGGAAAAGAAAAATCAGATACAAGCTTAAAGTGTTTTTGACTGGTGCAAAAACAAATGGAGAACTTAGCCTCATATTTATAGCCTAGGCCACCCACTCCATTTGCTATCCTAAGCAATGTGGAACTAATTCAACCAAATTCTAACAATCTCCACCTTGATTGAAATAGTCACACATCTTCAGCTTCCATTGTCAACACCGACAATTCTTTGCTGCCATTGTCTATACCGACAATCATAGTTCAGAGAACTATCATACTCCACCATGAAAGTATACTCATTTGGAATTAGACCACTCCAAGCATTTCGCCTTGGTACAGATCGAAGCCTTGCTGAAAATTCATGGTGCAACTTCCAAATTGACTTTTCCTGGAAGTTCTTCAGCCATCGACATAACTCCGCCACACACCTCTCAACGCCAACCAATGTCCGTGTGCAATTGTGGACCCGATTGCCACAACTCATCCTTATCCATGGCAGTGCGGTAATACCATAAGGATACTTCTTGTCTTCTAGAGAACATCATCTTTCATACCAGAGATCTTCTCCTTCAACGCCTTGTGCAAACCTGATTGTATCAACACATCATTGACTTATACTTGCAAGGTCAGACTAGGCTGCAACCACAGAGCATACTAAGAATAAACCCCACCGAACCGAAGCTCTGATACCACTTGTTGGGAATAAGACACCATTCCCCCTTGAGAAAACACCTTTGACAGAGAAATAAAATAGACACAATCACAACACAAGAATTTAACGTGGAAACTCCAATTACCGGAGAAAAAACCACGGCCGTTGTCAAATGACAACCAGAGAATATCACTATGTGAAAATTGTTACAACACATAGACTTCTTTCTCTCACCGGCACCCCAGTATACCCACACTCTCTCAAAGCAAATATCTAACTACACCTCACAACACTCTCTAATCAAAGAGTACAGAGGAAAAGAAAAATCAGATACAAGCTTAAAGTGTTTCTGACTGGTGCAAAAACAAATGGAGAACTTAGCCTCATATTTATAGCCTAGGCCACCCACTCCATTTGCTATCCTAAGCAATGTGGGACTAATTCAACCAAATTCTAACAAATTGCTGCCTTTGGAATTGTTTCCTATGCATATGCATGTCCACGATTATTTTGCGAATTTTCTCAGCATTTTTCATCTGATGCAAGATTCCACCATGATTTCTCGACAACCGAGGTGGTAGAAGTGGTCAGTGGTCTTCTTGCTCTGAAAATATGAACCGTCATCTACTTCAAAATGCCCTGGAAGATGTCCGAAACATCTTTAAATCATGTATAGTTCCATAATAATCAACAAATTGGCATTACCATAGATGTGTCAGTATCAAATTAGTAGGCCATTAAATGTTAAATGTTCAAATATTTTATTTTTAATTACTCAATAACATGACAAATTAGGATCGGAGGAACTAAAAAGATAAAGATGTAAGACAACCAGCTAATTGTTGTCTTCCAAATTTGCAGCACCCTATTATGATCAAATACACGCTTATTACTAAACAAGTACAAAGTTTCAGCTGAACAGTTTATCATATTAAGATCAACAGCATGAATAATTTAACAAATCAAGAACAGGAAAAATCAAAATATAACAACAATTAAAACTTTGCAAATAAGAACTGGAATTTAACAAAACAAAACCTGGAACAATGTCCTAATCATTAAAACAAAAACTAAATAGTTAGGTTGGAGCATGTTCTGAAATACTAACAGAACATGGAGAGGGAGCTGGACAGGGTACGACCAAAGGGCTGATTCTGTGGAACAGAGCTGGCGACGGCAGGCGGGAAGGACGGTGGTTCCGAAGCTCAAACGGTGGCTGCACAATGGAGAGGAATGACGTTGCGACGGTGGTTTCGAAGCTTCAAGTTGTGACAGCTGCAGTAGCTTGCTGGTGACTGGACGAAAGTGAGGAAGGAGCTCGATGACGATGAGAGGAAGGAGAAGCTCGAGGTTGAAGATGATGGCCTGACGGGAATGCTACATGTTTGCCATTTTGGAGAAAGTTAGAAAACCGATTGGATCGCAGTTTGGTTCGACCAAGCAGTTCTTGGTCGGTTCAACAGTCCAATGATGATTTTTTAAAGGATTTAGATCCTCTAAAGTTTGAATTTTATTTTAAAGAATAAAGTGTGATATTTTACCATTGATTTTATAGGTGAGATCAAGAATAAATATGAAAAAGAAACTATTCAAGAGTAGAAAATCACACTTTATGAAATTCAAACTTTAGAGGATCCAAATTCTTTCTTAAATCCCTAATTTTTTTCTATCAATTTGTAATTTGATTGGTTTGACCGATTAATTCGAACCAATTTTCAAAACTTGATATATATTTTATTTGTTTCAATTCTTTTAATTATTAAATTTAGTTTTTATTCCAAAATTTATCTAAAACTAAAAATAATAAAAATGGATTAGGATATAGCAATCTGACGTCTAAACAATAATAAAAATATTTACAAGAGATTTCGATACTTGATTTACTAAAATTTTAAGCATGGCTATAATATTTGTAAAGTAGAGCATTGACTTAATCATTTATCGTTAGAGTAGTATTTTTCTTGTTGGCAGTAAGTAGGTACTTCCCCACTACAAAAGAATGTGTCATCCGAAAATAGTTTGACAATCAAAATAATAGGGATTCTTAACTAATTTTTTTAATATTTTTAGAATTTGTTTGAATTTTAAGTAGGAATGGCAATATATATTTTATCTATCGATACCAATTCAATTTTATACAGTTGGGTAGAGTTATTAATTCAATCCGCAGTGGATAAGGTAGGATGTGGGTAGAAATTGTGTGTGGATAGGATAAAGTGCGGGCTCGATTAATCCGTACTCTATATATGTATATATTATATACTTATATAAAAATATGTTTTAAGTGGATATTAAACCAAAAACCTCTCACTAAATACAAAAGATCTTTAGCTACTAAAAAAAATCATTAATTGCTAATTTAATATATTTTTTATATAAAAATCAATTCTATTTTAAAATTATCGTCAAGTTATATAATAATAGTATATTTTTTCTATAACTCGCGGATAGAATCGGATATCCGCGAGTTAAGAGTAAATAAGGTTAGAATTAAGATATTTTCAACTCACAGATAGAGTAAAATCCCAAGTAAGGAAGTGAAGTGAGAGCCACAAATATCCAACCCAAAAAAAAATATAATAACTGATAACAAAAAGAATAAAAATATAATTTTTTAGTATAATCTACCTTTCTATAATTTTTTTATCAAAGATAGAAGACTCAAATCCGCAACATTTTAATTAAGTATGGAAGACTATGTCATTTGAGTTATTATTCATTAACATCTACCTCTCTATTTTAATAATATAGTAATGTAAAAATAAATCTTAATAACATATAAATTTGTTACGAATAAAAAAAATATTCTTAAATAAATAAAAATATGTAAATAATTAGTATTTAATTATTTTAACTAGATTTTTCATATAAAATATTATCTAAAATCTTCTTATTAGTCTTGTTTATAATATAAACAAATATTTTTTGTATATTTCAGATATAAAATATTTAAATAAAATTAAATAAATTTATCATCCTATCTCTTTTTCATTATCATCGCATCTCATTGCTTTTCTTTTTAAACAAAAAGTTACAAGAATTTTTGTTTTTCTTTTTGCTCATCATACATAAATTTTTTAATTTGTCATTCTAATTTAATTTCTTGTTTGAATCTGATCACTACAAAAACCCATAAATGAACAATTTTTTATATTACATTTTTCCTTTTGTCATAGCAATAAACTTCACTTCTCTCTTTACAATTTATATTTTTCTTGAATAATATATGATAATAAATCTACTTATCGTATCATCTGATCTATTAAACAACCAGTAGTCAACCTTTAAACATAACCACTACTTATTGGAACACCAGAGGCCTCACCAATTAATTAACAGAGATTCTCCGTAATCTAATATGTTATGTATATAAATTTCACTGATTTTTTAGCTGAGATTACTGGCACAACAAATTGCGTCATTTGGTTTACAAAAAAGTGAGATTGTATTTGGAGACAATACATTATATAAAGATAAAAACCATTATACAATGATCATTTATTAATGACAACTCATCAGAACTGAATTCATTAATCGATCAGAATCTCAAGCTGCCATGCATGATTACTCTCGAGCATTCCAAAAAAAAAAAAAAGAAATTAAGGAGACCAAAAAGGTATATATCGCCAGAGAAAGAGAATTATTATAGACACAGGATATTTATTATATTGATCCTTCTTGCTTCTTATCATGTTTCCCTCTAACATTGAGACACTGTTGCATTAGTTGTTTCAAACCCTTCTTCTTTTTTGGCTGCTTCATCTTTTTCTCTTGTTCCATTTTCCTTTCCGCTTCCCATTCATCCTCCAACTGCAAGCAAAGCTTTAGTTCAATAAAAAAAAAAAGAAATAAATTATTGCCTTGTTGAAAGAAATTCGTTTTTTCTTTCAAATAACTATCTACTTCGAAGAATTTATATAAGAAATAGTTTTTCTTCAGTTACACATTCTCAACATTAAAGAAAAGACAGAGAGCGCAATAAATAAATAAAAATAATAAAAATTTAATTAAGAAAATTGTAAAATAAATATATATACATTCTACACAAATTCATACCTTCATCAATATCTATCAATTAATTAATTTTTTTCAGCCAAATTAATCCTTTAATTTATTTAATCCCTATTTTTAAATATTAAAAATCAATTTTTCAATTTTTATGTTACACAAATTAATCATAAGTGGAATTATTAGTTAAATAAAAACTTTTATGCTTGTTACTCAAAAATTATCAAAAATTATTAAATAATTTAATAAATTTGAGTAAATAATTATACGAGATTTTTAACTCTCAATATTTAATAAATTTTAACTTCACCGTCAAAACTTCACCGTAAAGATAATACATGAATGTTCACCTATGAATTATTACCTTCAAGACACGGTCCTCCACGTGGGTGAGTCTCTGAATCAACGTGCCTTTGGCTTCGGCCTCCATGATGACGTTTTCAATCGGACGGCAATGCTTCTCTAAGCTCTTAGGGGAGAAATCAAGGGACGAGATTCGTCCATCACTTGCGCTTGTTGGAGTCGACGCACACGAGCTCTTTGATGATCGATTGCACCCTCTTATTTCCTCCAATTGCCTCAACTGTACTCATTTTTACATTAATAATCACATGCAATCAAACCTAAGTAAAATTAAATAAAGGAATTAAGATAAATCACTAATTACCATATTATCCAAGCGCTCAATCCTAGAGAGAATTGGTTCCTCAGCTGTAGCCATTTTCTGTTGCTTTCTCAATCAACAAACACAAAATTTTCCTTTCTAAAAGGATTCCTTCAAATGAGTATCTTCTCTTTCGATTACTTGCTTTAAGCTATGACTTTTTAGCTCTCTTTTTCAGTTAGAATCTTTAACATGGAAGGTGTGTTTTAATTTATGAAGGATATAAATATAAATTAATAATCATGATAAATAATATATAATGATTTTAAGTGCACGTGTCAAAATATTACTGTAAAATGTTAATTCCATCTTTTGACACGTGTGATGATGACGTGTGCCGGATTGAGTTAGTTAGATTTTAATGAAAAATGAAGAATGATGAGATGAGATGGACACGTTAGTGAGTGCATGCAATGCGTGAAGTTTTAAGATGCCACGTGTCTCCTTACGTAATAATACAGACGAAGATGATTCTGGATGAACTGAGGGAGGATAAGAGGGGATGAATGTGGCGCAGGAAATAGCACAACAGAATTATGCTTATGCAGCTTAATTTACTTTGTTTTCTATCTCGTGTTTTTAAGTAGGAAAAGGACGGAAGGATAATAAAAATATTAAATAATGTGATTAATGAATATATTAAATATTTAATTTATTAAATGTGTGAATAATTATTTTAAAGTTAAAATTTAGAGAATAATTTAAAAATAGAATATTTTTTATTTTATTATATTAATTCTAAAATTTAT
>NC_029779.3:43243476-43243751 GCF_000817695.3 Arachis duranensis | reverse complement strand
TATATATTTTATAATTTTTTATATGTTTTATATGAATAAATAGTTTAATAGTTGAGTTTTTGTATATATACGTGACGTATTAAATCTAATAGATTATTTTGTTTAATATTTTTTTGGTGAATTATTTTGTTTAATATGTAAGTTTACCATAATTTCTCAACAAAAATAAATAAATAATATATATAGCATGCTCAAGAGGATATTCTTACATTTTTATTCACGTAAAATTTTTTCATTGATGAGAATAATGATATACGAAATTTGTTGAGTCATTT
>NC_029779.3:43231971-43243377 GCF_000817695.3 Arachis duranensis | reverse complement strand
ATATTGATTTAGTATGTTAATTTATTATATTAGATAAAATAAAATAATATCATTTTATTTAACATTCAATCATCAATAAATTGTAGACATATATTGGATAAAATAAAATTGTAGGCATATTATCATCGAAATCTACATGTTGCGTTTCTCACTGGGATTCATGATTGCCTATGCAGCTGCACACTGAATTCAAGTAATTGTAGACATATTCTCTTCCAATGGGACAAATAAAGAAAAATCCAAAGCCTGCTTTGATCTTCAGATTTGCACATGATGGAACTTGTGAGCAGAGCTGTCTAGACAAGATTACTAGCCATGATTTCATATTGTTAACACCATCCTCTTAGAAAATAATATTCAGATTACTTTTAATTTTTAGTTATTCTTAAGTGAAAATTGCAGTTCATCCTATGAATATAAATTTGTTGGTAGCAACAAGAAAATTTTCAACCTAAATGAAGTGAATACTGTTCACTACAAAAAAATATTGGTACCGTTAAAAAAACGAATAAAATCCAAAATACACTGTTTATTGCGAAATTTTATGTCGGAACTTATCCAATGGAACAAACTTTGTCGATAATAAATTATCATCGACTTTTATGTATTGGATGATAATTTGCGTCGAATTTAGTGACAGAATATAGATATTAAAAAAATAAAATCTATTGTAACTTACCGTCAGAAATTAAATTTTTTAATAGTAACATTGATGCCAAAGCATACGGCTTCGCACTCCCTTATCGTCCGACGGAAATATATTTTAAGTTTTTTGGAAAATTAGCTGAGGTGTTATCGTCGGTATATTTCAACAGTAATTCTTACGGTAGATTTTTTTTAAATAATTTTTTCCGTCCATCTATAATATACCCCGATAATTAATAATTGAAACAATGATATAAACCTGATGTGAAATATCAAATATAGAAATTAAAAATACGAAATGATGGTAATTGAAATATCTGAAACAATACTAATTATATTACATTCTTCTCAAAGTTTGGTAAAGAAATATATAAGATAGAACTATATTTATATTAACCCTATTCATATTCATCATCTTCTTCCTTTGGTTTACCATCCCCCTCTTCCAAGATAGTTTTTTGATTATCGAACTCGTCTTTCTCTTCTTTGTCGTCATCAACCCTGTCTTCTTCTTGAATATCGTCGTCCTCTAGTGATAGTATGTTGTCATATATTCCAAGGTAAATGATGTCATCATCCATAACAGCCAACCTAAGAGTGATTGGGTCACCAATATCAACCACCATTTTCGAAGGAGTTGGGTCATCAATCTGGTAAGATTCTTGACCATCTGTCCCATCAGACTCGATGTGGCCTCTTGTTAGTCTTAACTACAACCGTCCAACTAAACTTGCATGAACCCGGATAAGAAAAATATTATACATATCGTGTATTTTGAGATAGAATAAAAAGATCGTAGTGCCTATATTTACTGGTTACATTAACTTCAGAGATATCGTAGTCTTTATGCTTTCATATTTCTTGTCGCGAACTTGGATCATACCATTCACATTTAAATACGCACGCCTTGTATATAGTATGACAGAAATACTCTAATTGAATTATATTGTACAACACACCAAACTAATCCAATCAGAATGACCACTGCATGAATCCCCACGAACCCAAACTCCGATGTTATCTGTTTTCTTTTCAATCGACTACTCTAAAAAATGGAACTAATATCCATTAACAATGTATTTTGGGTAGTTTGTGTCCTTATTCATTAGGCTCCAACTAAGTGCAACTATTCCCAATCTGTTGTGTCAGCTAGATGCATGCTGACGTATTCTCTGAACCAGTGTGAAAAATTATTCAATGAAGTATCAGGATTTGTCTTTTGTAATAACCTATATGATAGAATAGGATAAGGGTTAAGTATTTTTTTCGTCCCTAAGGTTTGAGGTGAAAATTAAAATCGTCCCCGATCTTTTTTTGTTATTAAAATCATCCTCGACATTATAAAATGTTATAAAATCGTCATTTTCTACTTCAATTACATTTTTTTGACTAAATTACCCTTAACTATTAATAAAAATAATATTAAAAAAACAAAATCCCACTCCCACCCTATTTTCCAGCATCTCTTCGTCTCTTTCCCCCCATCCCCACTCCTAATCTCCTTCCTCCTTGAACTCTCTCACTCCTCACTCCAAATGCCATCTCCACCACCATCATTAGTTTTCAATTCCCATCATCATTATCCTTCACCTCCAAAAATTGATGATTCAAATTTGTCACACTACAGCAACAGAAAGGGCAAAATGCATGGACATGATGAGATCAAACCCTAAGATGCTATCAGTAAAGAACATTGTTCAGCTCTCACAAGCCATCCTTGAGTTGGGCATGAACAAAGGCAAGGAGGGACAAAAATGAATGCGCCGGATTCAACTGTGATAGTCTCGTTAGATCCTTCAAGACTGCCCTTGGCGAGATCAAGGAAGATCCCATGACTGCAAATTATGGTGCCAAGGTCGCCAGCGATGGCCCCGACACCTGCGACAAAGGTATGGCCAATGAAAAGATCGTTAACCCTGCCATTACCGAACTAAGCAAGGAGATTAGGTTGCTTTCAGGCATAGCTTTTCCTGCAACAAACTTTATTCCAAACAAAAATTAAGAGGAGGGGCTATTGTTGAGGAATTTTATGGGTGAATGGAGTAGGAGGAGTGGGGTTTTGTTTTTTTTTTTTAATATTAATGTTATTAATATTTAGAGGTAATTTAGTCAAAAAAATATAATTGAAGTAGAAAAGGACGATTTTATAATGTCTTGTAACGTTGAAGATGATTTTAATAACAAAAAAAGGTCGGGGACGATTTTGATTTTCACCTCAGACCTTAGGGACGAAAAAAGTACTTAACCCATAGGATAAATAAGTTTTGATTAGATTTAGAAGTTAGTATCTTACTAATAATATTTACGAAGACTTGAAAAACTCACACGAGGTAGAGTGAAATCTGATCACAGTTAAGCAGCACATGCAGATGTGCGGCATCGAGTTCCTTCTTCTCTAACTAGTAGTCACTGCCCGCACCCATTGCAACTCCTTATGGAGCAAAGATTGGATATGTTGTTCCACTTTAGGAGGATTCTTCCCTCTCATTATTTCTTCCAACCCTTGTTCTACGTCATTCCACATCTTTTCTCTACACGCTCAACCTCATCCATCTCATTTTGGAATTTCATAGAAACTATTCTTTCTGTTGCTTTCTGCCGCATGGCGGGATTAGGATGCAAATGTGTCCCATACCACTCCGGCCATAGCTTTTTATCTGGTATTGGTGGAAACTTTACCTCATACACCTTAAAGACGTTCTCTTGCTTGTAAACCAGATGAACATATCTCCCCCATTCAATACTTGCAGCAGCACAAGCTGCAAGTGCATGACAACACGGGAAATGAAGTGACTGAAAAATACCACAGTCACATGTGCGCGCACTCAACCGGACACGGAATGAGCCTAGACTCCAACTTTCAAGAGGCTCTAACTCCTCTACCGCAAACACTAAGGCCCTCCTATTGCAATGTGTTACGCGCATCTTCGACAGTCCTTCCCTATTCTTCTCAATAGCACGTAGCAGCCACTATGAAAACTCTTGCCCAGCCGCCAGTTGTGATGTGCCTCCCTGCCCTTTACGATGAACAATTGCTGCAGTCGCTCGTAAGTGCATCTAACAATAGCTTCTACCGTTAAATACTGCGTACCCTTTAACACTACATTTATGCACTCCGTGAGATTTGTAGTCATGTTCCCAAACCTACGACCACTATCACAATGTTGTAACAATATCTCCTTGTTGAATGTGTTGGTCCAATCTGACATCTCCCGGGATAACCCTCTCAATGCATTCATATACCACTCGTATCTAGTCCTGCTTGGACTATATGCAGCATTCATCAAGTATTGCTTACCCTCTGACGATTTGAAATAGGTCATGAAGTTCGCTGCCATGTGTTTGACACAGTACGCATGAAAAGCATTAGGAGGCCTCCAACCACTATCATTGGCTCTCAATGTGGTTTCGATTGCTTGGGATCTATCAGATATAACTAACAGCCCTTCTTGTGGTGTCACATGCATCCTTAGATTGTTTAGGAAAAACGACCACGACTTAGTCATCTCAGACTATACGATAGCAAAAGCAACAGGGAGAATATTATGTTACCATCTTGTGCCACGGTAATTAGTAACACACCGCCATACTTGCCATACAAGTGTGTACTATCCACAGAGACAAAAGACTTGCAATGCTTGAAAGCCTCAATACAAGGAGAAAAATCACAGAATACCTTATCAATCTGGCTGCAATCGTAGACCAACAAGTGGTCATCATAGTATGGTATCGCACTGAAATCACTTATTGTGCCGGGACAATAACTCTGCAATGTTTGCAACAACCTTGAAACTTTATTGTATGACTCTTCCTTATCACCATAGATCTGGGCTATTGTTTTTTGCTTTGCCATCCAAAGCTTTCTATATGAGGGTTTGTAGTAATAACTCTGTCTGACTGCATTTTGTAAGACATGGATAGTTGGATTGTATGAGGGGCATGATGACACTACAAATGAGGTTGTTGTCTAACTGTCGACGGTCTTGAGACATAGTGGGAGCTAGACAGGTATGCGGTCCCCCAAATTTACGCACCTCCCTATTGAATTAAATTAAAATGGAATAGTTATACGTTGGTCCGAAAATAAATATGATAAACAAGAATATACTTACTTTAGACATCATAAAGTGGCTTACCAATATCCGAGATTCTGTCGGAGTGCAATACGAAAATTTCAAGGACATCCTTCTGCAAATTGTTTGCAATGCACATGGTACTTCATTCGATCAGACTCGACAACTCTGTACTTAGCACTCCTCCGAATGCTATAATTCTTCACACCTAACATGACAGCCTCCCTACTGTTTATGTTGTAATCATCTCCCCCCGTATTGGAAAATGGAATATCCTCATGCATTGCGTCAAGATTCAGTGTGTGATAGTGACTAGCTACAGCTGTCAACTTCGGAACTGATTTCGGGGCAGGCAGAAGATACCGAATTATTCCACCTACCGGGGTCTCTGGTACAAACTCTTCCTCATCCCCAGAAGAATTACTTTCGTTGCTGTCGGCGACATATTCTTCATCCAACTCCTTGCTATCCACTTCCATGTGTTCCACTGGACTAACACGCTGCAAAGGTTGTGGTGCAAAAGGTGGGTCATCTTGGACAAAATTTGAATGCCAGGATTACCATCACTTACGTCACCAACTTCCACAGAAAGTTCCATCACTTGTTGGGTTATGATTTTTCGGTGGATATCAAACATCAGGCGCACGTGCTCATCGCTATGTAACGGAAAAAGACGAAATCGAAATACTCCATTTCCCATTGTTGCTAACAATCTATAGCCTACCCTTCCAACATCTTTTGTTTTAGGGTAAAGTATATTTTTTGTCCTTAAAGTTTGACAAAAGTTTCAAAAATATCCCTAAATTTTATTTTATTCCAATTTTGTCCAGAAGTTTTTGATTTGTATCAAATATACCTCTGACGGCTAATATTTCAAAAAAATTTCAGATCAATTCAACAACAATTTCATAAGAACAACCCCTCAACACAAGCAAATCAAGCATAATTTTCTTGCATTATTGTTATATTGGTCTTAAATTTTTTGAAAATTTAGCCTCCGAGAGTATATTTGATGCAAATCGAAAATTTTCGGGACAAAATTGAAACAAAATAAAACTTAAGAGTATTTTTAAAACTTTTGCCAAACTTCGGGGACAAAAAATATACTTTACCCTTTATTTTATTAGCACCCAAACTTGCCAATATTAGGCTCTTCAACTCAGACAACGAACCTAATCGACGAGTGCGCAATAGGATAGGACTATCGCACTCAAAAACAATTCCATCATTACTGTTTCTCATGTGATAATTAGGATATACACTAACAAAAATATATTCACCATTTACGTCACGAACCTCCGCAAAAAACTCAATCACTTGTTCGGTTATGATTCGGTGGACATCAAACATCCAGCGCACATGTTCATCGCCATCTAACCAAAACAGACGAAACCGATATACTCTATTTTCCATCGGTGTTACCCAACTATTCCAACTTCCTTTATCTTATTAATACTCAAACTCGTCAATATTCTTTTTAACTCAGACAAAAAACTTAATCGCTCAGTATGCAAAGTGTGCAATAGAATAAGATTATCACATTTAAAAACAACCTCATCGTTACTATTTCTTATGTGACCATTCGAATATACACTTACAAAAAAGTGTTTATCGCTAGACATTTTTATTAAACCTGTTGAAAGAACAAAGAAGAACAATGAATAAAAAGTGATATATTTATGATCAACGTTAATACTTACAAATCATTTTATAATTTGAGCAAAATTTGTCATATTATATCTCTTATTCACAGTGTAAATAAAATTATTCTGTCCGTATCTCATTTATAGTATAAATAAATTAATAATATAAGTATCTTGTTTCCAGTTACATTGAGATCCTTGTCAAACACGTGTCGCTAGTACACCAATTTTATTTGTTTAAAAGATGTGTCTTATCTTACTACGACATACATGTATTATTTTGTTTACATTAGATAAATAATATTACCTAAAATTATAAATTACCTCCATATCTTAGTAAATAAAATATTTAAAATATTTATTTAAACAAAATCAAGAAGAAAATTAACAAACCAAACAAAAAACAATTAACTGTGAACAACACATCAAACAGCAGGAAGAATAAACCCAACAGCAGCAAGGATCAAAGAGGAGTAGAGAACTATGCGTGCCGGAACTGAGGCACTGAAGGCGACGGAGACGGAGACGGAGGAAGACGACGATGGGAAGGCGACGGCGGCGGGAGAACTTGGCGGATTCTGGGAGAGGGAGAAGGGAACTCGTGGCTTCAGGGAGAGGAAGAAAAGAGTGGCGGAGGGGGAGAAATGAGAACGGTGGCTGGCCGGGAGAAGAGGAGGACGGTGGCTGTGGGAGAGACAGAAAATCCGAGACTGGCCATCGGATTAGGTTTCTCAGACATTCCTTTTTTTCAGTTTTGTTGGTCCGTTAAAACGACGTAGTTCTGGCCCTGGTTTAAAAAACGACTAGTCATGATATTTTTGTCTTTTAAACAATTAATACTAGGATGATATTTTAATCCATTTAAAAAAATTAATTTCTAACATAATTTAACAGTTTTAATTTAATTTTATAACGATATTTTTATTTTAAAAAAATTATTGACATAATTTGATCCAAAATTTTATAATTTCTAATATAAATAAACAATCTTAATTCTAAAATTGTATTCTAGTATTTTGGAAATAAAATTCAAATTCTTAACCTTTTTAATACAATCAAACAATTTCATTAATCCTAGAGTATTTTAGCTTTCTGAAAATTAATGATAAAACGGTATTTTAGTTTATTGATAAAATGAAGTTAATGGAAATTTTAGTTTTTTACAAAATTTTAACTTCTGATCTAATTAAAATATAAAAAATCTTGAGCACCAACAACTTTAGCAATTTAGTTAGTAATTTAGCCAGCACAAACATCAAATTTTCTTCAACAAATAAATATATTCATATGTATAAATTCTAATAAATATATGTACAAGTTGTGATAATTCATTTGTGTAAATTCTAATGAATATATGTATTCTATGTGTGTAAAATTTTTGTAAATGTGAGAGCAAACTATTGCCAAATACTAATCTAAAATGATAATATTTCTTGATCATATAGCATTATTACTAATTAAACTAAATGATTTAATTAATTTGATAAGGGTATCACTATTTTTTTTAAATTAGTTTTAAAAGAATATTTTGGTCTCTTAAAATAATTTTTTTATATATATTTTACTCTTTATAAATTAAATTAAAATTTAATTTTTAATACAATTAAATATCTTTAAATTTAAAAGGATTTTTTTTTTCTAAAACAATCTTAAACTTTGATTGTGCAGTTAATGCTTAATTATGTATTATATATTGTCTTACCAAAAAATATATATTATATAATGTACTTACAATTGTAAAATATTTTAAATTTTTTCAATTATGATGTTGTAAGTAAATACTCAAAATTTATTAAAAATTAAAATGAATATTTTATCCTACAAATTAACACCTAACTTATTAAATAGTATTGATATGTTTGCTCTATAATGTAATAAAACAAAAGACTTCTGCTCAACAAAATAATTTTTCTCTGTTATTAATGAAAAAAAAAAGGGGAGAAAATCACCTAAAAACAGAAACTTATGAGGAGATAAAAAAAAATGCTATTTATATGCCAAGTATTCTTGACACTTGTATAAAAATATGATTGTTACTAATTGATTATGTACTTCAATTATTTTTTTTTAATTGACAACATAAAAAATATATATATTTAGTTGTTAAGAAAATACTGATGTCACAACGACATTTATAATATAAACGATGTAAACATAGCGAAATTGGTAAAAAGTTAACCAAGAAACATCAAAAGACAACCCAAGAAAGAATAAAAGTAAAGACATCATCTCATTGATATGAAATCGAGTATATTCTAACTCAAATTTAATCATAAATGTCAAGATCTGCTATTGATTGTTAAAAATAGTTTCCGAAGTAATTATAAAAACAAGAACTATAACTAACATGGCTAAGGTTCTCGAATAGAAATTTTGCAATAATAAAATAAACATTTTGAGTTTTTTACAATACATTTATTGGAACACCCAATTCTCACTTTCTTTCAATCACACTAATGACTAATTAACCAAATGCCTTAATTAGAGAGACATACTTCAGTTGAAATTATAAGTTCCCTTGACATACTTCACATTATAATTATTAGCATTGCTCATGAACCTTCCTAGTTTTGAATGAGAAACTGCTCCATCAATTTTCTCATACTCATTCCACCAAGTCATGTAACTACTGTCCCTCAAGAAAATATCTGATGACACTTCATAATTCTTGAGCAAACCATAAACATAGTCCTCAAATTCAAGCAACTTCTTCTTTGCCTTTTCCTTCAGTTGGACATCAACTTTTACATCTTTGACCACCTTGCATGAAATGAATGCCTCTTCCACATGGGCCCAAAAGCAAGAATCAAAGGTTAAAATGGATTCCACATTCCTTGTGCCTGTGCTGTTGGAATTGCTTGCTGCTGCTGTTCCTTCTTTTAGCCACTCTTCTAGCTGCTTATAATGTTTAGACCTTGTTTCAAAATAGCTTTTCGGAAATTTTTTGTAGCCCTCATTTGAATAATAGTAGTTGGCAATCTCAAGGGGCTCGACCATTCTCCTATAATTAGTCCCGGCGAAGAGCCAACGCGTGCGAAATGCTGCACCTTCTTTCTGGGGCTTCAGCTCTGCAGTTTCAACCATCTTTTCCCAGTAATTTGTGAGGTTTTTGTGGAAATTAACCACATCTTGGTCACTTGTTGAGAACTTATTCGTTGAGAGCATGTTCTTGTAGCGGTCGTAGTACCCTATATTTTGGTTTCTAGAATCCTTCTTGTACCATTCAAGTTGGACCATGTCTACCTTCATTACATTCAATTTCTTGGTAGGGTCAAATATTGTCCTCTTCTGATGATTGTATTTCTTTTCCAATATCTCTATAGTTCTCACCAAGTTATTGATATCAATGTTATATTGTTTCTGCTGCTGCCAAATTAAATATATCAGTTCAAACTAAGTTTCAAAAAAATACAAGTCTAATTACACATAAAAAAATCTAGTAAGGTTAACTTGGAACTCTGAGAACAAATTCTACCTGCATCTGTGGAGTGAGTCCTAGTGCAGATAACTGCAAAATGATACTCGCTTGTAGCGTACTACAACCGGTCATGTCTACACCGCGTGCCAATAGGTCCTTGTAAATTGATTTTTGATATAGCTTCTCCACTATATTTCCATACTCAGAAGACTGAAATCCTTGGTTTTCACCCTGAATTGAGGCCATTGCCTTGAGAACTTCCAAAATGGACTCAGGGTTTTCAAAACAAGTAGAACTTTCATCCGAACAAAAGAGAAATGTTCCGAAAGGCATGTATTGAGTAGCATGAGGACCGACAAACAGCCTCGGAAGAGGGTCTTTGTGAGACACAACTTGTAGAAAACAAGAATTCCAGGTAGTGCTACGCGACATGGCCTTTTGCAAGTTCATGTCGCCAATAAGAGGCGAACCGAAAGTGATGCATAGCGGGCGGTTCTTTCCTGTAGTAAATATGTCTAACAGTGACAGGGTAAAGAGAATGGCAACTGATCCACCAAGACCTTGTCCAGTAACAATCAATCGAGTGGAGCTTGTAACCTGCATTAAAATTGCTACAAATGTTTACATAGGAAAAACAACATATCCCTTGAATCGTATACAAGACAATGTATTATCTTTGACACAGAATTCATCTCACTAATTGCTGTAAGAGTAATTGAAAAACAAAATGAAGAACATCATACTCCTAAAAATATACTAACTTCAAATTTACACTAATTAACAACCTTGACTTGTCCACACATCAAACTTTAGGAAACTTTAGTTTCTTGGTTTGTTTCTTTTCCTAATTTGTAATAAGTTCCACTTTTTGGTGTTGAGCTCCTTCTTTCAAAAACAGAAACAGTGAAAGGAAAAAGGCTTACATGAGATTTCAACTCATCAAGACTCTGAAGATTTTCGTAGAACAGGTGGTATGCATCCTTGTTAAGCTGGAACTCTGGATTCTTTCTGGTACATAGAAATTCAAAATGAAGGAAATTTTTGTTCTTGAGCTCTAAAGACGAAACCAAAGCAAGTTTAACTTGTGATGTTGTCTCGAACACTATGATTTTCAAATCAGCATCTTCTTCTTTGTGAACTTTCCAAGAAAGCCTCTCTCCCTTGTTTGAAGCTATGCTTGAAGATGATATGGTGTTCCATGTTCTGCAGAGAAGACCAGAGCTTGTGACATAAGATGCAAGCTCAATTCCACTGCTGAATCTGTAATAACAAAGTCATCATGTTAATTGTTATTGAGAACCAAAAATTATTTTTTAAATAAATTAAAAAAGGGGAAGAGGAGTACTCATTGAATTGGATCATGATGAAGATTTTGTAATGAGAAGGTGGTATGTGGTTGGTGTTGGTGGTAGATTAGAATTATATAGGGAAAAGGGTTTCTGCCATGAGAATTTCTTAGAAGGAAAGAGGAAGAAGACATGGTAGATGATGCCATTATTCATTATTGTTAAGAAAGGAATTTTTAAGTCAACAGAGAGAGAGAGAGAGAGACAGAGAGCGAGAGGGGCCCGAGACAAAGATCAGTTGTTAAATATATATAATATAATAATTTTGATAGTGGACAAAA
>NC_029779.3:43228637-43229939 GCF_000817695.3 Arachis duranensis | reverse complement strand
AAAAAATTGAGTAATTTTTTTTAATAATACAATCGAAATATTTTTTTATATATATCACTAAACAATTATTTAAAAATTTACTTCTCATACAATCAAAAGCCAACTCTTATTGATATTTATAGTTGAAAAAATTCTTTTAATTAATATCGTTGTTACGGAAAAATTAAAGTTAATATAAAAATAAATAAATAATACTCTTTCGAATCAATTTAAAAAAAACATAAATTTTATTTTATTAAGTACTAAAAATTAAAAAAAAAATAGTATAGAATCAAATTTAATAATTTAATAAAAATAAATAAATATTATTATCATATATTATTCAAAAAATTTTAAAATTGTAATAAAAACCTTGCCCCACATCCTTCCCCAGAACAGTTAATAGAAAAATCAGAAATTCATTAGAGTTTAGTTTCGGATTAAGAACATAAAGAGTATATTATTCGAGAGAATATATCTAATTATGTTTGAAAAGACATTAGTTTCTTCTTTTTATAATAATGTACAAATAGTTTAATAATATGGAGTTTAACTGTTTAGGACTTTAAGTAGTATTCATAAGATTCCTGAATTGGGTAACAATCGTTTAAAAGTTTATTCTTTTTCCTTGTCATGTTTATAAGTTTATTCATATATACTTAATGGTAGTGATATTTTTTATTTTTCTGCAAATTTTTCACTCATGGGTATTTCATTTTATGAAATTAAATATTTTTTATTTTGTATAAATAAAGACCATAACTATGATACAACTTTTTTTTTAGTCTTAAATTATGATTTTAATTATATAACTTTACTTAAGAATAATAATACTTGTTACGGTGGGTAACCGGAGATTAATAGAGTGAATGGCGTTGGCTGGCCCAAATGTGTGAAGGAGGAGGGCTCCGAATGGATCTGCAACTCGGGAGGCTCCATCCGACTTGTTTGTATGAGGAGAGGGGGGTGGTACCTGCAAAGACACTCCGATGCTTAAGTTAGCAAGAGTGTGAGCAGGTCTAGAGAGTATTGGGCCTAGAGATACCTGAGGGGTGTCAGTGTATTTATAGTGGTGAGCCAATAACCACCGTTGGAGTAGTGCCATATCTTTAGGGTGGTAACCGTCCCATTATCTTAGGGAGGTTAAGATATGGCTTGATGAAGCGGTTAGAGAGATTTTAGGGGCGGTTACTCATTTGAATGAGTGTTTATCTGCCAGCTAATCTCGTGCCCGACTTCTTTAGGACAGGTCGTAGTCAACACCGACTTCTTAGCACGAAGGTCGGTGCTCAGCAAGGCTCAATCCTCTGGACTAAGCCTTTC
>NC_029779.3:43193570-43228054 GCF_000817695.3 Arachis duranensis | reverse complement strand
GGTCCGGAAGACCGGGTTTGTTTTGGGAGGGCCAATGAGGCGGCCCCTCATTTTTTCTTTATGTATGAATGTATGATCACCCGTTTGGGTGTTTTTCTACCTTTTTCGGATTTTGAAATATCTGTTCTGCACCACTGTCGAGTTGCCCCTACCAAACTTCACCCCAATTCTTGGGGTTTTCTGAAAATTTATCAATTTATTAGTCACGCTTTGGACTTTCCGACCTCTTTGGGGATTTTCTTCTTTCTTTTCTACATGACTAAGCCCTTTAGTGGGCTAAATAACAAGCAGCAATGGGTGTCTTTCCGAGCCATACAAGGTCGGAGAATTTTCACCCTTTTTGACGAATCCTTTCATGACTTCAAAAATTATTTTTTCAAAGTGCAAGCCGTAGAGGGTCACCACCCCTTTTTCCTGGATGAGAATTCTTCCCCTCGCTTTCCCCTCTATTGGTTGGAGGCCTCTCCTTGCGAGAAGTACGGTCTGGATGACCTGGACGAGGTGGAGGCGGCCATTGTGGGGTTTTTCCGAGAAGTGTGGGGGAGGGCCCCATAATTGGACACTAGAAAATTTCTTCAGGGGTCGCCGACCTTTGTTCGGTCACAACTAGGTAGTATATGCATTTCTTACTTCCGACTTGTATCTGCCGACTTGTGGTTTGCCGACTTATAATTTGCTAATTGTTCCTTTTGCAGATATGGCAAGGAAGAATGCTCAGGAATCTTACCAGAGGTTTCAGGAGGCTAAAGCAAAGCCCTGGGCCAGGGCTGGTGGTGCCAGGGCAATCATCTCTCCTCCTCCTCCTCAGAACGTGGGGACTCCCTCTCAGCCCATTGTGATTTCTTCTTCAACCTTATCTCGGCCACTCCCCTCCGCCCGACTTCTTCCTGAGCCAGAGAAGAAGAGGCGCAAGACTTTAGAGTCTGGCTCTTCTTTTGATGGTGGGGTTAAGGCGGATGCTCTTGCATTCGTCTGAAAGAACATCTATCCTCATATAAGTATGGATGATGTTTCTGTTTGAAACCACCTCACCATTCTGGCTGAGGAGAGTTTTAGGGCGGCGGGTGTTTGTGGCAAGCTTCTGGATATTTTTGAGAAGACTCTTCTCAGCTCTTTGGGTAACCTCGAAGGTTGAGGAGCTGGAGGGGAGGCTTCTTTCTTACCAGGAGCATGAGAGGGAGTTGAAGGAGGAGGTCGCCAAGCTGAGGGCGGAGAGAGATAACCTTCGGGAGAAGGAGAGCAAGTTGCGGGCCCAATGCAACATGGAGGCAAGTTTGAGGAAGACAGCACAGGAGAGCTATCAGAGTTTATTTCAAGATCTTGTGTCTGTGAAGAAGGATTTGTTGAATTCTCGGAATGCGTACGCCGAGTTGGAGGACTCTATCGCTGATGGTGCCGAGGAGTCTTGGAGGATTTTCCTGGAGCAAGTCAGAGTTATCGCTCCCGACTTGGATCTTTCTCCTTTACATCCTGATAAAGTTGTTATTAATGGTGCTATCATGGATCCTCCTGTCCCCGTAATCATTTCCGAGTCAGAATTGAAGACCTGGGGGCAGAGGATCATTGAGTCCCCTCCTCGTTCTAAGGACGCACCGAGTTCTTCAGTTGTTCCTCCGACTTCCTCTTCATCCCCTGTGGATGCCTCTCTTCCCTGTCCTGGTGGCGCTCCTCCTGATTCTGGTAGTGGTGATCCGTCTACTCCTCTGCAGAAATAATAATTTTTTATGGCTATATGGGGGCTCGGCCTGTGAGTCCCCCCTTTTTTAAACTCCTTTATATGTTGTTTGGTGACGTTTGAACAATTTCTTTTGGCCTTTTAAGGCCGTAAACAAAATATTTCAGCAAGTGCCCTTTTCGAATAAGGGTTTTTAAATTAACAAATAAATACCTTTTTTTGGATAAGGGTTTAAGTTACCTTATGCGTGTATGCTTTTCTGATTTTGACTTTTTAAAGCCCCCTTGATCTTTTCCGAAAAACCTTTCCTATTGGCTCGTCTGTTTTTCCGAGCCTTTCTGTTTAAGGACTTTTAGGCAGCCTTTAAACTTTTTCTAGGTTTTTCAATCTCTTTTTTGTTATTCCTTACGCCCAACCACGTTTTATTGGGTTTTTATGACTTAGGTTATTTCTGCGATGCGTTTTTATTCTGCTCGGTTTTTCACTCCAACTTCTGAGTCGAAGTGTTTTCGAGCTTTTCTACTCGGAATCTTGTTTCGACTTACGAGTCGAGTTGTTTCCGAGTTGTTTACAATCGGCTTATATAACCTCTTTACGTCGACTTGTACCTCGTCGTTTTATCCTGACGACCATCTAGGTCGGTTCATGGGATTTTCACGTTTTGTTGAGTTTAAGTCGGCGCGTTTCGTAGAAAGACTTAAAAAAATGGAAAGGAGTTTGTAAGAGATATTATAGATAAAAAATATCTTTATTAATTGGGGAAGTACCTTCTTGCTACTAAGGGTTTTAATAGCCTATTTTCCCTTAGCCTCTACTATGATGCCTCGTTAAAAACCCTTCTCCAGAAAAAACCCTTTAATTTTGGAAAAAAATCATGAAGTTGGGAAAAGAGTACATCAGGGAGTAGAGTTCGGTTTTAACTGTAGTACCTTTTCATATTACAAGCATGCCACGACCTCGGTAACTCAGTGCCGTTCAGGTCGGTTACTTTATAATAACATTTTCCTAAAACTTCATTGACTTTGTATGGTCCCTTCCAATTTGCGGCGAGCTTTCCTTCTCCTGATTTGTTGACTCCAATGTCGTTTCTGATTAAGACCAAGTCATCCGGGGCAAATGTTCTTCGAATGACTTTTTTGTTGTACCTTGTAGTCATCCTTTGTTTCAATGCTGCTTCTCTTATCTGGGCATCTTCTCGGACTTCGGGGAGCAAGTCGAGCTCCTCTTTGTGTCCCCGTACGTTTCCGATCTCATCGTGGAGAATTACCCTTGGGCTTTGCTCATTGATTTCTATTGGTATCATGGCTTCTACGCCGTAAACTAGTCGGAAAGGTGTTTCTCCCGTGGCGGATTGGGGGGTTGTCCTGTAAGCCCATAGCACTTGAGGGAGCTCTTCTGCCCAAGCTCCTTTTGCTTCCTGCAATCTCTTCTTTAGCCCTGCCAGTATGACTTTGTTGGCTGCCTCGGCTTGCCCATTGGCTTGTGGGTGCTCCACCGAGGTGAACTGATGTTTGATTTTCATACTGGCCACTAAGCTTCTGAAGCTAGCGTCGGTGAATTGGGTTCCATTATCTGTAGTAATGGAGTAAGGTATCCCATATCTTGTGATGATATTTTTGTAGAGGAATCTGCGACTTCTTTGAGCAGTGATGGTGGCCAATGGTTCTGCTTCTATCCACTTTGTGAAGTAATCTATTCCCACGATCAGGTATTTGACTTGTCCTGGCGCTTGGGGAAAAGGACCTAACAAATCCATTCCCCATTTTGCAAAAGGCCATGGAGAAGTGATACTGATGAGCTCTTCTGGTGGAGCCACGTGGAAATTTGCATGCATCTGACATGGTTGACACTTTTTCACAAATTCTGTGGCATCTTTCTGCAAGGTCGGCCAGTAGAATCCAGCTCGGATTATTTTTCTAGCTAGTGACCTTGCTCCGAGATGGTTTCCGCAGATCCCACTATGTACTTCCTCCAATACCTCGGGAGTTCTTGAGGTCGGTACACACTTTAACAATGGTGTTAATATCCCACTTCTATAGAGGACATTTCTCACCAAGGTGTAGTGTTGTGCTTCCCTTCGGATCTTTTTAGCTTCTTTCGCCTCCTTAGGGAGGATGTCGAATTTCATGTATTCGACTAAGGGGTTCATCCATCCGAGGTTTAGGCCGGTTACCTCAAGTACTTCTTGTTTGTCTTCTATTTTTGCTACTGAGGGTTCTTGGAGGGTTTCTTGAATCAGGCTTCTGTTGTTCCCTCCTGGTTTGGTACTTGCTAACTTGGACAGGGCGTCTGCTCTGCTGTTTAAATCCCGAGTTGTGTGTTTAACCTCGATTTCTGCAAAATGCCCAAGGTGTTCCAGAGTTTTGTCCAAGTACCTCTTCATGTTTGGGTCCTTTGCCTGATACTCTCCACTTATCTGGGAGGTCACCACCTGTGAGTCGCTGTATATCATCACCTTTGTAGCACCGACTTCTTCTGCCAGCTTTAATCTGACGATCAAGGCTTCATATTCTGCCTGATTATTTGAAGCTGGGAATTCAAATTTTAGGGAAACCTCTATCTGGGTTCCTCTTTCATCTACCAATATTATGCCTGCGCCGCTTCCTGTTTTATTGGAGGATCCGTCTACATAGAGTTCCCATGTAGTCGGTATTTCCTCTTGATCCCCTGCGTATTCTGCAACGAAGTCGGCGAGGCATTGGGCTTTAATTGCTGTCCGAATTTCATATCTAAAGTCGAACTCGGAGAGCTCTATTGCCCATTGAACCATTCTCCCTGCAACATCCGTCTTTTGGAGGATTTGCTTCATGGGTTGGTTCGTACGGACTCTTATTGTGTGGGCCTGAAAGTAAGGTCGTAGCCTTCGTGAGGCTATTACTAAGGAGTATGCAAACTTCTCTAGTTTGTGGTACCTTAGCTCAGGGCCCTATAGGACTTTACTGATGAAATAAACTGGATGTTGTCCGACCTCGTCTTCTTTTATTAGGGCTGATGAAACAGCTTTGTCCGCTACAGATAAGTATAGGACGAGGTCTTTTCCAGATGCTGGTCGGGTCAGAATAGAAGGTTGGCTTAAAAACTTTTTGAACTCTAGGAACGCCTCCTCGCATTCTGGAGTCCATTCAAACTGACATCCCTTTCTCAATAAGGAGAACAGAGGAAGGGATTTTAGTGCTGATCCTGCCAAGAATCTTGAGAGGGCTGCAAGTCGGCCATTGAGCTGCTGGACTTCTCTCACACAAGTCAGACTTTTCATTTCTAGGATGGCTTTACACTTATCGGGATTGGCTTCGATCCCTCTTTGTGTTAGCATAAACCCTAGAAACTTCCCTGCCTCCACCGCGAAGGCGCACTTTGTGGGATTTAGTCTCATCCCGTGCAGCCTTATGGTGTCAAAGACTTGTGAGAGGTCGGTCAAGAGGTCGACCTCCTTCTTGGTTTTTACTAGCATGTCGTCAACGTATACTTCCATTAGGGTCCCCAGGTGAGGGGAAAACACTTTATTCATCAACCTTTGGTATGTGGCTCCTGCATTCTTCAATCCGAATGGCATGACCACATAGCAGAAATTAGCTCTGGGTGTGATGAATGATGTTTTCTCCTGGTCTGGCTCGTACATCGGGATTTGATTATATCCCGAGTAGGCGTCCATGAATGATAAGTATTGGTACCCCGAGCTGGAATCCACTAGGGTATCAATACTTGTAAGGGATAAGGGTCCTTGGGACATGCCTTATTTAAGTCGGTATAGTCGACACACATTCTCCATTTGCCGTTCTGTTTTTTGACTAGTACTACATTGGCTAGCCATGTTGGGTACTTGACTTCTCTGATGAAGCCGGCTTCCAGGAGCGCCTGTACTTGCTCTTCTACTATTAGGGCTCGTTCTGGACCGAGCTTCCGTCTTCTTTGTTGTACAGGTCGGGATCCTGGATAAACTGAGAGCTTGTGGGACATGAGCTCCGGGTCTATCCCAGGCATGTCAGAGGCCTTCCAGGCGAAGAGGTCGGAATTATCTCTTAGGAGCTTGGTCAATTCTTGTTTTAGGGTTTCCCCTAGGTTGGCTCCTATATGAGTATTTTTCCCTTCCTCTTTACCGACCTGTATCTCCTCGGTTTTTCCGCCCGGTTGTGGTCGCAGCTCTTCTCTGGCTCTTGCGCCACCGAGCTCTATTGTGTGAACTTCTCTGCCCTTTCCTCTCAGATTTAGGCTTTCATTGTAGCATTTCCTCGCCAATTTTTGGTCTCCCCTTACCGTTGCTATCCCCGCTGAGGTCGGGAATTTCATGCAGAGGTGGGGAGTGGATACCACTGCTCCGAGCCGATTAAGGGTAGCTCTGCCGATTAAAGCATTATACGCTGACCCCACATCAATGACTATGAAGTCTATACTCAGAGTCTTTGATTTTTTCCCTTTTCCTAAAGTGGTGTGAAGGGGCAAAAATCCTAGTGGTTTTATTGGCGTGTCCCCTAATCCGTATAGGGTGTCGGGGTAGGCTCTTAATTCTTTCTCATCTAACCCTAGCTTGTCGAAAGCAGGCTTGAAAAGAATGTCCGCTGAGCTTCCTTGGTCTACTAGGGTTCTGTGGAGATGGGCATTTGCTAGGATCATAGTTATTACCACTGGATCGTCGTGTCCAGGGATTATTCCTTGCCCATCTTCTTTTGTGAATGAAATGGTAGGGAGGTCGGGTGACTCTTCCCCGACCTGGTAGACTCTTTTGAGATGTCTTTTGCGAGAGGATTTGGTAAGTCCCCCTCCCGTGAACCCTCCTGAGATCATATGGATATGTCTCTCTGGTGTCTGCGGTGGTGGGTCTCTTCTATCCATTTCGTCTCGCTTTCTCTTTCCATGACCGTCCGACCTTTCTATGAGATATCTATCAAGCCGACCTTCTCTAGCCAGCTTTTCTATCACATTTTTAAGATCGTAACAGTCGTTTGTGGAGTGACCATATATTTTATGGTACTCGCAGTAATCGCTGTGGCTTCCCCCTTTTTTATTTTTAATGGGTCTAGGGGGTGGCAATCTCTCAGTGTTGCAAATCTCTCTGTATACATCCACTATAGAAACTTTCAAAGGAGTATAAGAGTGATATTTTCATGGCCTTTCGAGACCGAGTTCTTCTTTTTTCTTGGTTTCCCGCTCCCTCTCTTTTGTTGAGGGAGGGGGCCCAGGTCGCCAACTCAGGTCTCTCAACTTGGCATTTTCCTCCATATTGATGTACTTTTCAGCTCTTTCCTGTACATCACTTAGAGAAACGGGGTGTCTTTTAGATATGGACTGCGAGAAGGGACATTCTCTGAGTCCGTTGACTAACCCCATTATGACTGCCTCTGTGGGCAGGTCTTGAATCTCCAAACATGCTTTGTTGAACCTTTCCATATAGGCTCGTAGAGATTCTCCGACCTCCTGTTTTATTCCCAGGAGGCTCGGTGCATGTTTCACTTTGTCTTTTTGGATTGAGAACCTCATCAAAAACTTCCTTGAGAGGTCTTCAAAACTAGTAACCGATCTCGGGGGAGGCTATCGAACCATTTCATCGCTGCCTTCGATAGAGTGGTCGGGAAGGCTTTGCATTGCGTAGCGTCGGAAGCATCGGCTAGGTACATCCGACTTTTGAAGTTGCTCAGATGATGCTTTGGATCTGTGGTTCCATCGTAGAGGTCCATATCAGGGCTTTTGAAGTTCCTTGGAACTTTTGCCCTCATTATGTCCTCGCTGAATGGATCCTCCCCACCCAAGGGTGGCTCTTCTTGTTCGTCCCGGGAATTGCGACTTTTGAGGGAGGATTCCAACTTTAAGAGTTTTCTTTCTAACTCTTTTCGTCGTTCCATCTCCTCTTTTAGGCTCTTTTCAGTTTCCTTTTGCCGCTCTCGCTCTTGCTCTAACTGTTCCAAGCGGCTGTGGACTAATCCCATGAGTTCCGTTACATGGGATAGTCCTTCTTTTTCTGACTCGCGCCCTTCTGAGGAGTTTACCTTCGGGTTCTTTACTCCGGAGGTGCCTTCTCTGTGCTGATTGTCAATTTCCTGGTGGAGGTTGAGATCCGCATCGTTATTGCCTGTGTCCAGATTCTCTTGCTCGGAATCTGTCTCCACATGACCTTCTTCATGGGATCTGTCCGCCATCGGTGGATGATCTCTCGGGTCCCCGGCAACGGCGCCAATGTTACGGTGGGTAACCGGAGATTAATAGAGTGAATGGCGTTGGCTGACCCAAATGTGTGAAGGAGGAGGGCTCCGAATGGATCTGCAACTCGGGAGGCTCCGTCCGACTTGTTTGTATGAGGAGAGGGGGGTGGTACCTGCAAAGACACTCCGATGCCTAAGTTAGCAAGGGTGTGAGCAGGTCTAGAGAGTATTGGGCCTAGAGATACCTGAGGGGTGTCAGTGTATTTATAGTGGTGAGCCAATAACCACCGTTGGAGTAGTGCCATATCTTTAGGGTGGTAACCGTCCCATTATCTTAGGGAGGTTAAGATATGGCTTGATGAAGCGGTTAGAGAGATTTTAGGGGCGGTTACTCATTTGAATGAGTGTTTATCTGCCAGCTAATCTCGTGCCCGACTTCTTTAGGACATGTCGTAGTCAACACCGACTTCTTGACGCCAGGTCGGTGCGTAGTAAGGCTCAATCCTCTGGACTAAGCCTTTATTTTGGACCTAGGCCTTCATTGTTGGGCCAGGGTATGAACAATACTTTTGTTTAATCTTCCCTGAAAATAATATCAGACAAAATTAATTAATAATATCAGACAAAATTAATTAAGTATATTATTGTTAAACAAACTAAATATTTACTTTTTAAAATAGTAATATTAAAATCCCATCCCACCCCTCAATCATTTCGTTAGCTCTCTTTTCAGTTCCACTTCTCATTGATTGGAAAATGATATTGTGATCTTTAATGACAAATTTCGTAAGACATTTTTTGTTAATGTCTCCATCTAAAGCTAACGAATTTTGTCTGCGTGTCACTTAATTAATAATGTGTCAAGAAACCATTTCAAATGACAAAACGCTCTTACCGTATCAGTAATACACTGTACTAAAATAGGACAATTAAACCTTAAAAAAAAATTTAAGAGTTACTTAAACTCCTAACCGATTTAAACATAGACACATAAACCCATAATGAACTATAAAATAAGACAAATATTTCTAAATTTTAACAAGTCATTGTATTTGCTGTACTGGTTACTGGTTTTGATCAGCGATAACCTTAATTCCTTCTCCTCCATCTCTTTCTTTTTTCCTATAAAGTTCTGATATGAGTACTATCTCATCAAGTTTAATCTCTTTCAAATTATTTTCTTTTTTATTTCTAATACAAATTTTATATCTCTATCTTTACAATATTTATCTATTAGCGTGTGAACGTAATCTTGTTAGATTTTAAATATTTTTCATTCATCTCATTCACAAGTCTTCTAACTTCTTTTAAATTGCAGATCTTGCAAATGCCATTAATCAGCGCGCGTATTTCTACGTGATTAAATTCGGCCTAATGCATTGATTGATTATTACTTAAAAATTCTTCTTCATATTTATATTGTCTATTAATCAAAGTGGTAAAAGTAACATCATTCGAGACCAACCATTTCTTACACATGTCATTAACAAAATTTCTGCAACATAAGAAACAAGAAACTAAGGTTGCTATCAACTAAAACTAATAATTAATGCAGTAGCAAATACAATGACTTATTAAAATTTAAGAATACTGATTCTATTTTATAGTTCATTATAGGTTTATATTTAAATTAGTTAAAAGTTTAAGTATTTTTTAAAAAAATTTTAAAAATTTAATTGTCGTATTTTACTGCAGCATATTACTAACATAATAAAAACATTTTATCTTTTAAAATAGTTTTTTGATATATCATCAACTAATATTTTTTTTTTTGTGACTGTATCATCAACTAATATGATACATAAATAAAATTCGTTAATTCTAAATAAAAATATTAACAAAAATAATTGACCGAATTAATTATTAAGAGTCATCATATCATTTTCCAATCCATAAAGAACATGACGAGAATTAGCAAAATTACTCTTTTTTATACACAAAACAAAAGTGCCAAGGTACTTACCAAGTGAACGGGAAGACCGAAAAGAGTGTAAAGGACTGTTAATTGCTTGGTTTCTTCGAGGGAAGAATGCATTGTTTATTTCTTACTTTCCTACACACTACACAGTACATACCCCACACGGTGTACGTCTCAAAACGACAACTTGACTTGACCATTAGTATTCATCGTTATTAACGAAACAACAATAGTATTTTATTTCACCAATAAAATTTATTATTTTAATTAATAATTAATTTATATTCTATATTTTTTATATTTTAAATATTAAATTTTAAATTCTAAAATTTAAGTATTAAATTCTAATTTTTAACAGTAAAAATAAGATATTGATTAAAAATATTAGTTAATATCAATAAAAAGTGTTAATCGTTAATATTTCTTTTAATAAAAACTATATATTAAAAATATATATAAATAAAAATGCTTAAAACAAACGAACTTTAGAAAATATAAATAATTGCCTAAAATGACAATTAAACGGATTGATTATGTTGATTTAGACTCGTCCATTTAGATCTTTATATAAAATATATATGGACCTTTAAAATGAAATTGAACACATTTAAGATATGTCCGACAGATTGGTAGCGTTTGGTAGAGAGACAATGACTGAAAGATTGAGACAGAGACTAAGAGATAGAAACAAAAATAAATCTTAGTATTCTGTTTGGTGCAAAGTGGGAGACAGAAATTAAAACAAGAGTGAAATTCTAATTTAATTTGTATAAAAGATAAAATTGAAATTAATTAATTGAAATGATAGTATTTTAGGTATAAAATGTTATTAAAATTTCAGTCTGTATCTCTAAAAATTTCAGTCCCCTGTATCCTTACTTTTTAGAGGTACTAAAATACTGAAATTTTAGAGACAGACATAGAAATTTTAGTATCAGTCTTTGAGTCAAGAAACATAATACTGAGTCTTAGTCTCAATCTCTGTTCCAGTACCTCAAAACAAACGCTACCAAACAGACTAGTCTATTTGTTTTTATTTTTCAATCTAAATAAACAATTTTAATTAAAATTAATCGATTTTTTAATTAAAATATTAACTGTGGATTAGATTGTAAAAAACTTTTAACAAATGAAAATAAAATGAGAAAAAATTTAAGAGAGTTAAACGGCTAGTCTATCTATATAGTAGATCAGCCTGTTTAATTCACAAGATCGAAACCAGTAAACATATAAATGAACCAATCCATCAGACTTGACTCATTTTGTCAGCCACTAATAAATTATAATCCATTTATTATTGAATGGTTATATTAAACTTATACATGAATAGGATATCTTCCTGTGTTTCTATACAAATAACTAATAAATGGCTAATTTCTTATGTGCATTTTGGAAAATTTTTGAATGAAACAAAGATCTCTGTGATAGAATTGTAAGTGCTCATATGCAAGTAATTTTCTCTCTAGTTCTCTCAACTCATTGGCCATTTTTGAACTGCGTGCACCCATTCTTACCCTTAAAACAAACCCCGCTCCCTCTTGAATTCACTGTACATGAGATTGAGCGGAAAATTTTTTAAGAACTATCATATCTGAATACCTTTATATATATGCTTCTCCAGAAAAGAGGTGAGTAGGTTACTATTACAAGCAAAATAACAACCTTCCCCAGCTTAGTACTAACTCGGATTTCTTACATATAGATATAAACTGCACAAACATACATAAACATATAAAATCTACAGAGTAATAATTACATTCCTACACATTCCCATCAAGCAGGCTATGGTTTTTGGTCTAGCAGTTTATGCCACATATCTCAGCATCAGGACCAGTGACTCTTGTGGTGAATGGATCAACTCTCACCCATAAAAGAGAAAAAATGGATGCAAGAAGAATGGACCAAACCACCACGATGGTTGGCGTTCGGTTCTGGCGACCCATGAGACCTTTGAGGAAAGGGTACAAATGGATGATCACCCAGAATGCAAAGAAGAGTTTACCAAAGAGGGGACCCCATGATTGGTAACCACTGTTGATGGCGTAGGAGATGCCAGCTACGACGCCAACCAAGTTCACTATGAGAAGCGTTGTCGGCAGAATGAGAAGTGTTGTCCATTTGAACATGTAGAGTTCAGCGAAGTCCCCGTCGTCGTCTGATGCCTTGGAGGTAACGGTGAAGTTGGGGTCAATACCAGCCAGCACTTTGAGTAAGCCTTGGAGCACAGCAAAAAGATGAGATGAAACACCACCGATGACCCAAAATTGTTCGTTCCTCCACCACTCATCGATTCCGACTCCACTCCACCTCATCTCGAGAATTCCAGTTGCAAAGATGGAAAGGAAGAGAGAAATAAACCATAAACTTGCAATGTTACTGATCTGCAAAAACATGATAAAATAAATTAGACCATTATGTTGCACAAGACCACATGATACTCTGATACAATAATAAAACAGCATTCAGAATATAGTAGTGTTTTGCATTTCAGAAAGGCTTTAGACACCAGTTACAAACCCAACAATGTGATTTCTAGGAGAAACAAGTCAAGTGATTGTTTGGTTAATACTGTAACAGAAATAAGTACGGTTTCTAAAAACTTATCAGTACTGATAAAATCTTTAAAGGCATTTGTTCTTTTCGAAAGAAAAAGGTGCTAACAAATCAGTCTCTGACATATCTGATTGACAATGCTCAAAAATGCATTCTTTAGATATAACTTAAAAAAACAACAGAATTCATCATTCGGGTAGCATTGACTAATAAAACATCTTTTAACGACTTATTTATCAACATTTTGATCTTTTGGGAGGTCAAATTGGTGTTCACCCCACTATAACAATATTATGTTTAAGAAGAAATAACACACCTGGGGAATAATGAACTTGTTGGTCAACAAACACACGGCAGGTAAGGTACAATACATGAGAAGGGGAATGGCTGTGATGGGATAGATTGTTGTGTTCACATATGCAAACCTCTCGAGCCACTTGAGCCTTCCACCATAACCATACCAGATGGGGCAGTGCCGACTTAGAAGAATTTCCACAGAACCTAAAGCCCATCGAAGCACTTGGTTCAGACGATCCGAAAGATTGATTGGAGCAGAACCTTTAAATGCCGGGCGCTTAGGCATGCAGTACACAGACCGCCAACCACGAGCATGCATCTTAAATCCAGTAAGAATATCTTCTGTGACAGAACCATATATCCATCCTATCTGTGGAACAGAAAGAAGAGAGTGAGTATAATTGATGCTCTCTCTGTGCCTCACCCCCCCCCTTTTTTTTCTTTTTCTTTTTCTTTTCGGTGTGTGTTGTAAATGTATTCTAATAACAATTCGCCAACACAAGCAACCATATTCAAGAAAGAAAATGCCTATAAATTGAAAAAGTTGAGACATATATTAAGCCTGTCATATGCTTCTTAAATCAGCTATCCAGTTAATAAGTCCGCTTTTGGCAATGGATCCAATAATCACACGAGATTCCGAGCTCAAAAGATGACATGAACTGTCTCTTACACTGTAATTCATTCTTCAATTTCTTATGAAACGCCACTCTTACAATAGTGAAGAGTGACTCAGCCTAGGGGCTTTTTGGGAAAGGGCTTCCGAATGGAGGGTCTTGCCCAATGAGTGGTCTGGTAGGTACCTAATGTAACCACTTAGATATGCTAAAAATACTTCATATCTTTCATTGGATAAATTAATAAGAGCAAAGGTTCTAAAGCTCCACCCTAAAACTCCAAAGAACGACAAGGAGAAATTAAGGAACAGACACCCCACTCCATAGTTCAATTCAACAAAGACCAGCTCATTCAACAACCGGCTCAAACAGAAATTGATCCATTTGGAAGTCTTTTTGTAAACTCTTCACCTACGTTAAAGTTAAATGTAGTCCCCGAATGTACATCAAATAGCATTAGAACATATGATAACATCATACCTCAGCTCCCCATTCAGTTTTGTCCTCATAACCGCAGCTGATAACATGAATTGCCTCCTTAAGAAGAGTTTCTGGAGTAGCTGACTGAGGCACGCCACCATTCTCCATAAGAGTGGAGGCAACAAAAACAGCAGATTGACCAAACCTTTTCTCAAGGCTCACTTGCGACATAAGTAGCGTTTTCTCATCATCAAATCCAGTTCCTGAAATAGAAAAGAAATAAAGAAATAAATAACAAATGATAGGACAAACAATAGGTCTAATTAGTTGAAAGCTGGGTGAAATCATTCCCTACAACATCTCTTTAGATTATGTGGAGTGTAACACAGTTTCCGGATGGGCTAATCAATTTAAGATACCATAGGTAGCAGATCTCTAACACTGATAACGATGTAATGAAAACGAAGGACCCATTTGGTTCCTGCTTTCAAGTTTAGAGTTTTTCGGTTTCATGATTTTATGAAGAAAAAGTTTAGACAACGAAAATAATAAATTCTAAATTTCTATTTTCACTTTTTTCTTTGTAAGATTCTGAAAACAGAAAACACTAAAAAAGATATCGGAAACCAATAGAACCTCTGGATATTACAATCTGCGTACAGCTATGTGGTATACCCATCAATGTAATGTAGGCAGAACAAAAGCACAACAGGCCTACCTTCTACTCCTTCTTCAATATCCTCTAGACTGAAGATGGGCACAGTTGGATCAGCATGCTTGCTAGATTTTTTCTTGTCTGATCCATTCTTACTAGATTTAGAACTCTTCTTTTGCCTTCCGCCACAGAGAGAAGATAGCAACCCAGGCTTTTTATGCTTCGGTTTAAGAGGCGGTTCATAACCATATAAAGCTGTCCTGTTAAAGACACATCCCGTACCCACATATACAGGACCTTGGATTCCATCCAAACCTCTCAAGTTTATCTATTTAGAACTTTTAAGTTAGTCAATCATATACTCATATGTATGTAAAGCACAAGGATGACACAAGACAAGAAGTAAACGCATTATTAGAAAATCAGACAGTATGAAAAAGACACCTACATCGAAGAAAACAGTGTTACGATTGGCATATCGATCATTCCTATCAATACCATCAAACCTCTGTGGAAACTGTACATAGCAAACATATTTCCCAAGATTGGGATCCATCATAAAGCACATAGCTTCCCTCAAGGCCTTGCTGTTGTTTATGTAGTGATCACAATCGAGATTCATTAAGAAAGGTCCATTAGTTAGGACAGCAGAAACCCGAACCTGCACAGGCAATAATAATTACTACCAGTGAGATTAGAAAAGAACATGAGAGTAGATAATGTAACTTCCCAATTTTCTGTTGTAAACCACTCACCAATGCATTCATTGCACCAGCCTTTTTGTGATGTTGAAACCCTGGACGCTTTTCACGAGAAACATAGACTAATCTTGGAAGTTCATTACCTTCAGAGTCGAGTCCTCCGCTTTGACCTAAGAAAACCTGCAGATACAGAATTCAATTTTGGTGAACATCTTGCTCACATGGACCCAAAAGGTTTTGGTAATAAGGGCAAATATAATACATATACATATTACATGATTTCCATTTTAGTGCAGGAAAACATAACAAGATAATGGGGCAAAATATGCATGAATTCATATACTACTAAATAAATCCCCAAATCGTAGTTGGGCACATGCCCTCAATACCTTGCACTTGAATCCATCTCTACTCACAAGTAATACACTATAGTAAGTTAGAAATACAGATAGTCATATACAATTCACATGTACAATATTTAGAACAATTGCATGCTCATAACTTCATCATCTATTCCATTGGCATAGATAATAACCCCGAAATAACTCCAAAACTAATAAATAAAAAAGCATTAGTTTTGAAGAAAGTCATCTTCATAACAAAAACTCAACTGGCCAATAAATAAATATGAAAACTACCTGGATCATTCCAGGATGGTCTCTTGTGTTATTTCCAGGCCATGGCGTGCCATCTTGCATCACCCATCCTTCTTCGGGAACTTTCTGTGCCTTTGAAACAAGTCCGTTAATGCGAACTTTAAATTCTTCATATTCTCTCTGGAAACAGAACAGGAAAGTAAAATTAAAAGATGCTCTTCCACAACCCAACTCTCATGCAAGTAGATCACATACATACCAAGAAAGCGAATAAGTCAATTACACGAGATACACACTTACCTTCATTGCTCTGCGATCCTTGACAAACGATGGCTGAACCTTATCTTTCAAGTAGTCAATCTTCTGTGCAAAATACCACTCAGGTGCACGGGGTTCAATGTTATACTTCTTGCAGAAAGGAACCCATTTCCTTGCGAATTCTGATGTCTCGGCAAGAGCTTCAAATGTCAACATAGCAGCACCATCATCAGACAAATAGCATGAGACCTTATCCACTGGGTAGTCAACTGCAAGAATTGACAATATAGTATTGGCAGTAACCAGTGGAGGCTCCTTTAAGGGGTCGACAGTACTGACAAAAATGTCAACAGCTGCTAGCTGAGACGGTTCTCCTTCTCTGTCATATCTGCAACTCACATAGATTCTTGATTAGAAGAATCTCAAATTGAAAAAATAAACACTAAACGCAATGTATTTGTACGATAAATACCTTGCGCTTAAGTCTAGGAAGGACCTACCTTAGTGCAAGCCTATCAAGATATGTTTCACGGTTTACAGGAAGCCACTTGGGGAATTGATCCAATATCCATGATATAGCAAACCAAATTTCACATATAACTGATATTAACCACAATGCAAATGCATTGGGCACTGGGTTTGTTATACGGTAGTGCAAGAACATGCAGAGGATGACCAGCCGTAGAATGATGACCATACGATATGGATTAATCCTAGACGATGGAATCGAAACCTTCCTTGAAAGTGGTTGCCGAGCTTCATCATTCCTTCATAACAAAGAAAATTTATCTCACATACAATAGACAAGATTGAATGGCACAGATAATTACATATCATGTTGATTACCAAACCATCCTTATGTTAATTGTCATACTGCATATTAAAATATGAAATTCTTAGAGTGAACTACCATTTGGCCCTCAAAAAATTATAAATGAAACACTTACAACAAGGAATCATCAACAAGCACATCAGTACTAGCATCAATATCTCCAGCTCCTCTTTCAGAAGCAGCTTGGCCTGTGCTCATTGGAACAACATTCTTTTCTTGCTTCATCTTCCAGCCATCAACTCTTTCTTTCCAAGCTACATTGCCCAACCCTGGATCCCCACCCCTAATATTTGCTGCAAAATAATATCCATGCACCACAAATCACTATAAGACAGCAAGATAATGAACAATAACAATTACAGTCTATCAGAAAGAGCAAGAGATATACGAGATTGATTAACATCAGATGAATATGGAGTATGATGGATAGTACGCTTCCCACCACCAACTCCAGGAGATGCCATTGAGAGCCTCTCAGGTGAAGCTGCGGATAACTCACCAGAGACCTGAAATTGAACTAGTAAGTGGATAATTTGTTTTCAGTGTGGAATGGGTAGAGATGAAAACAAAAGAAATGTAGCAAGATAAACACCTCTTGTCCACTGGTCAGCAAGGGAATGTGGTTGTGAGAAACTTCCTTATCATAATTTGGAGCACCAGCCTCTGCTCCTCGGCCATATGTCATGTGCCAGCTCAACATGCGCTCTGAAATCTTTGTCTTTTGGTTTTGATTTTCTGAATCATAATTGAAGTCACTAGAAACATCATCAGCACCAACATCCTCTTCCCTGTCTCCAAGAATGGCAGGGCTTCCTGTAATCAATTAAATAAGAGATAAGATTACCAATTAGAGTCAAAAGTAGAGGTACTGATGAAAATGAAAGGATTTTGCACTTTGGAGGCACTGGAACAAGAAACAAAACTCAATGCAGCTGTTTTGTGATACTTTAATGCAGATTACAGTTGCACTACATGGAGGCAACAAGCAGAATAAGTTAATCACTACAAATCCAGTTAATTCAAAACCCTGCTGAATCCTTTCACATAAAACAAAACACAGATGCATGTCAAATAGGTAAGGGAAAAACAGCCACTATTACTCAAGGGCCAAGGAAATCCCCATTATAGTTCAAACCTTCATGGTATAAATAAAATATTCTAGAAATTTCCATCCAGTTAGCAGATTTTGTTTAGTCTAGAGCTAGTCTATGCAGTACATGGATAAACCCTATCCGATAGCAGAAAAGATATATTCTTGCATCTGGTTCACTTGAAAGTGGTCTACTATTCAAATTGCTTCCAAGCATACTGCATATCTTTTTAAGTATAAAAGCTTCTTTTGCTACAAGGTAGGACATTATTATCATAATAAAGAAAGAAATTTGTTAGGAACGTTGACATCAAAGGAAGCATAGCATGGCTACGCAAACCATCAGTATTTGGGGAAGACATTTTTATAAATAAAAAAATAAAAGATAATGTGCTGTAACTGAATGTAAGGCTAGACCTGACTTTACATGAGTGCAATGCCACCCATTTCTTTAATTTATTGAAGATTTAAGCAGCTTGCTATGCTAAAAATCTTTTGCACAGTTGCGACATATGAATGAAGAATGGTGAGAATTAACACATACAATAGGTAGCACAATGGAGATTTCATTTTTCACCTTTGTGCCTCTTGTAGCGAGTTTTGCACTGGGGGCAGCACTGGTTCCCATCCTTCCTTTCATACTCGTAACAAGGCCTGCACACAGGGAACGCACAAACACCGCATGCGACAAATGATTCGCCATCCACAGTCTTCCCAACATTATCACCACAAATTTGGCACACTTGCGCACCCAAAGCTGTAATTGGCTTTGCCTGAGTAATACCAAAAACCAAAGACATAATTAAAATGTTATTTAATCAAATATCATTCGATCACCAATAATTGCACTGCAAGAAAACAACTTAAAGTGTTAAAATAGTTGGACTCATAATAACATGTAATAAAATATCATTCAATAACTAATAGTTGCACCAAAAAAAGTGGGATAAAATATAAGATGTCTGAGGTAACAATTACCCACCCCTGCTTCTCCTTCTGACTCCATAGGAACTCTTCACTAAAGCTCTTCCAAGATGATGTCAATAAGGGATCAAATGCTTTGTTCAAGCTTAAGGTACACACACATTACTTAATAGCTTTTCTGCACTTTCTAATGATAGCTTAGAAGATCAATTTAAATATTCCTCTCTTTTGATCCACTCCTACAGCAGAATATGCTCCTTTTTTTTCTGTAGAAACATTTAAGCTATTAGAATAGAAAAAAAGCTAGCTCCAAAAAAGTATTCATATAAAATACTTTCAACAGTTTATAAAGTGAGAAAAAGAAACTTTTAGCTCTTAAATTCTGTGTTTCGTTTTTTCTTCTTCTTTCTACGTTTTTTCCCCCTCTCTTTAAAAAGTGGAATCTTCCCAATGTATGAATGAGATATCAAAGAACTTTCCGCACAAACAAAAAATTAATAAATAAATAACGGTTTTTCTTTTTCCCTTGATAAACAAGAATGATCAACAGTTAACAGAAATCTCAACCTTGGTTTTGTCAGAAACTTAGGATTTAGGAACAAAAAACAATCACACATTTCTCACCTTTCTCACACTGAAATTGCAAAATCCGTTATGAGAAAACTTACCATAAAAAATCAAATAAAAGCACTCTTCTTCTTCCACGAGTTTCCACTGAAAACAGGGGTAGATCACCCAGAATTTGAACAAAACCTAGACGAATTTCTTGTACAATTAAACCCAAATAAACCACAAAACACAAAAACCCCACTCAACAGTTCACAAAAGAGGAAAGAGAAAGAGAACGGCACAAAATCAGGAACCATCAACAGCGAGAAAAATGAAAAACATAAATGTCAGAATCAGAACTGAACAGAAACACACAAACAAATGAGGAACAAAAACACTTTTCAAAGAAAAAAAAAAGAAAAAGAAGAGAGAGAAGCAATGAAGAACTCTCTTACTCACAGTGTATCTCTATCTATTTATCTCTCTTCATAGCCACAAAAGCTTGAAGCAATGGTTTTCAGTGTGCCAAATTGTGTTATAGCTGTGAATGAATAACAATAATGATAATAATGAATTAAAACGCTAAAGACTTAAAGCAAACGAAAGCGACAATGCAATTAGTACAAAACCTACCGACACCTTTTCACGCGCCATAGAAAGAGACACACTTGTTATGGCTGAAGAAAAGATAATCACAGTTCACAAGGGTTCTTAGCTTTGTGTATCAAATACTCAAACATTTATCCTCCAACAATGATTCCGTAAGAACAAAAAATCTAAGCATTAAACAAAATGTTATCCTTAAAAACTGAGTGGAATAAATTATTGCTACTAGTACCAGTGAGATTTAATGGAATTTAATAATTTATAAATAATTATTTATCTGAGTCAGTTTATGACAAAAGGAACAATTTTTGTTATTTTTTATTGAAGGGGTTGTCTCGTTGTTGGGAATTTTTGGAAGTGTGGATTGACCAAGTGAGTCACGATGCTTGGGACAATGTTAACGTTACCTGACTGTACCAATGTGACGTGATACAGAGTACAATTTAATAAAACAAAAACTTACATTTATTTTGGACTTTTTAGTTTTTATTACATAAATAAATTAAAAAAAAAATATTTGTTTTCCCTAAAGCCTACAGCAAAATTAAATACACAAATTTCCTCTTTATATATTGAATAAAGTATTTTTTTATCTCAAATATTTTTAAATTTTTTTAAAATTATTTTTAATATTTAATTCAATTCAATTTTATTCTGATTTTAAAAATAAATTTTAATTTTATTTTTATTACTAATTTTTTAACACTCAAAATTATTTCTCTTCTTTTTTGTCTTTCTCACTCACCCTCACACTCACACTAATTAAGGAGTGGGAATCACAATCCTATTTGCATGTATTCAATCCGATCGAGTAAGATTACTAATCCGATCTATTGTGGATAAAATTAAGCGCATAGTGGGTTGATTGAATAAGGTGTGGGTTGAGTGTTAAACCAAAAACCTTTCATTAATATAAAAAAATCTTTATTCATTAAGTCAAGATCTTCCATGGAACTTTTACACTTTCGTTTTTATAAAAGTCAAATCTATTTAGGATCCGTTTGGAAAACACCAAAAAGTTACTTTTTTATTTTTAACTTATAAAAAGTTATATTAATAGTGTTTGATACAATTTTTTAGATAAATTTTTAACTTTTTTAAAAAGTTATTTAAGAGTTTTTGAAAAAGTTAAAAAATGTGACTTTTTCTATTTTCAAAAGTTATTTTATCACTCCTATTTAATGTACAACTTTAAAATAAGGATTTTTATAATAACTTTCCAAACACAAATAACTTATTTAAAAGTTATTATTTATAAAAGTCTTTATATTTTAAACTTCTTTTTCAAAAGAGCTTATTTAAGAAGTTTAGCTAAACTGGCCCTTAGTGATGTATCAATACCAAATTACAACTCCAAGATCTCATCAAATTATTGAATATTATATTTTTTATAAGGCACATGTAGAGTCAGATACCCGCAGATTAAAGGTAAATAAGGTTAGGATTGACATATTATAAACCTGCGAATAAAATAGAGTTCAGTTTTAGTGAAAAGAAATCTTTTTAAGGTTGAGTTTAAACTCTATCCTATCACATCCATTACCACCCCTACTCATTCTCTCTCATCTTCTCATTCTTTCTCTTGTGTTGTACATGACTGCTACTATCGTCAAAAGTTGAGTGATGAAAACAACGACGATGGCCAAGAACAAGTGTGAGTAGTTGGGCGTATTCAGTCCCAGCCCATGATTCTCTTTTTGTGCTAGGTTTTACATCTACAATATTCTTAGATACTATCGTATTTTTTAAGAAGACGATGAGCAATTACAAAAATATAGTTAGAATTGGAAATTTCAGACTCACGGATACCCACTTTGTCCTGCCTAGTTGGGATGGGTAATTATCCAACCCAATGCCAAGTGAATGCTTGGTAAGTGTGGAATCTTGGGTTGAGTGGATCAGATTTAAGAAATACCACTTCGATGTATATGAGTGTGTGTAAAATAATTTGATTCATTGTTGATTGTTAAAAAATTAACAATAAGAATAAAATTAAAATTTATTTTAAATAATTTTTAAAATTTTTAATACGTTAACAACAAAAACATACATTACTCATGCATATTTATATAAATCGTGTTAAGAACTTAAGATACTATACTCACGAAGCTTTTTTACGCAAATAAAATAAAAAGAAACTAAAATTATATGTTTTTCCTAAATCGAAATCAAATACATGAATTCCCTCTTTCAATATTTATAAAATCGTCCCAAGGTACTCAACTTTAGATTAGACAATACTTCATCTTATCCTAGAACGATTTACACTTAAAAATTTATTTTTTATTTACTAATAAATTGTGCTAGACTACTGACTTTTATTTTTACACGTAAATTGTCTTACTCTAGAAAATTTACACTTTTTGAGCTTAAGCACAATATCTTGTGACTATTTACACTTTTCTTGCTAAAGTATAGAAGGTTGGTACGATTGATGTTTTAATTGCAAAAGCTCATGATTTGTGACAATTTATGTGTAAGAGTGAAGTACAATAAGATTTCACGATCAATGTTTCCTCCATTGCAGTGCCATAGAATACTTGCCTGAGGAAAAAGCACCGCTATAAAAGGACAGAGAAGAAAGTTTTAGAAGGCAGCAACAGAGGAGTTAGTGCATGTTTGGGCGCTATTATTTTGTTAAAAAAAGATCTTTTTTCAATGAAAAAAGATTTTTTTTATTTTTTAACGTGTTTGGCAAACTTTTAGTAGTAAAAGTAAAAGTACTAGTAAAATAAAAAAAGATCTTTTTCGAGAAGCTGTAATTTACATCTTTTTGTGCATGTTTGGGCGCCATTATTTTGTTAAAAAAAAGATTCTTTTTCAATGAAAAAAGATCTTTTTTTATTTTTTAACGTGTTTGGTAAATTTATAGTAGTAAAAGTAAAAGCACTAGTAAAATCAAAAAAAGATCTTTTTTGAGAAGCTGTAATTTACATCTTTTTTTAAAAGATCTTTTTTCCTTAAAAAAAATGTTTTTCATGTAAGTGCATGTTTGGGCGCCATTATTTTATTAAAAAAAGATCTTTTTTTAATGAAAAAAGATCTTTTTTAATTTTTTAACGTGTTTGGCAAATTTCTAGTAGTAAAAGTAAAAGCACTAGTAAAATAAAAAAAAAAATCTTTTTTGAGAAGCTGTAATTTACATCTTTTTTTAAAAGATCTTTTTTTCTTAAAAAAAAATGTTTTTCATGTAATAAATAAACAAAAAAGTACTTTTATATTGTTATACCCAAACATAATTGATAGATAAAAAGACCTTTTTACATGAGATATCCAAACATAAAATTACTTGTACTTCTCTATAAGATCTTTTAAAAAAAGATAACTCGAAAAAAGATCTTTTCTTAAAAGCTCACCCAAACAAGCCCTAATAAATAAACAAAAAAGTACTTTTATATTGTTATACCCAAACATAATTGATAGATAAAAAGACCTTTTTACTTGAAATATCCAAACATAAAATTACTTTTACTTCTCTATAAGATCTTTTAAAGAAAGATAACTCGAAAAAAGATATTTTATTAGAAGCTCACCCAAACAAGCCCTTTTTAAAAGATCTTTTTTCCTTAAAAAAAATGTTTTTCATGTAATAAATAAACAAAAAAGTACTTTTATATTGTTATACCCAAACATAATTAATAGATAAAAAGACTTTTTTACGTGAGATATCTAAACATAAAATTACTTTTTCTTTTCAATAAAATATTTTAAAAAAAGATAACTCGAAAAAAGATTTTTTTTAGAAGTTCACCCAAACAAACCCTTAACGGTGGTTCACGAAGGAGTTAAAGGCAGCATATAATACTGGCGGAATTATTGCATTTGACGAGTTTATTGTATCCTTCAAGATAGCAGGTGGTGAAGAAGACATATACCACTTAAATAGTATTGCGTTGATCGTTGGATTTTATATTATGTTTGTTGTTGTGTTATGAATATGCAGTTTGTGTGAATATCTGACTAAAATATCTCTCACTAAAATATTTGATTTTTTATTTAAAAATAACATATTTAAAAATAACATATTTAATTTTTTATTTAAAGTTGGATAAATATCTCTGGCTAAAATATTAGTTATTAGTAATTGATAGATTTATATAATTTTAGTTATTTGTTTAGGAGATTGATATCTCGTTAGTATTTTGTGCTTAAAATTTTGTGAGGATATTGTTGCTGTTAAGTTATTGGGATATTAACATTTTATTTTTTACTAATTTATATTGTTTTATTTGTTATAGTTATTTTGTTGATATTGAACCATTATTTGAGCATTTTGTTGCGGTTTTATTAAGACTTATTCTAATATGAATTTAATTTTACTGTTTTGTCAGTCAACTTAATGAATAAAAAGTATTTGTAGCCAACAGAAGACAATTATGTATGATTGTATAGTGCCTTATCTATAGAATGTTGGGTTATATTATGTTATTAGGTTTAATGATTAATGGTTTAAATTGAATGAGTTACTGCTCACCTTTCACCTATTGTTAGAGAATTGTGTGAAAAATAAAAATAAAAATAAAATTAAAATTGATTATTTATTTTAATTATTTTTTTTTAAATTGATATTATCATCGGATTTATCGTGAGAATAATTCGACGGTAATAGTACACGAAATAATATTTTTTTGTGCCAACAATATTGTTTGAAAAATCTGTTGGTAACCAATTAATTTGTTGGTAACCAATTAATTTTTTCGAACTAGTAATCCATCACAGATTTTGACGGTAATTACTAGACGAAAAAAATCTACGGTAATCATTTATCGGCGAAGTTTATACCGTCTAATTCATTTCAATTGCAAATTCGACGGCAATTTAATTATTGTTGAATTTTAATTGGTTTTACGACGATAAATCCGACGATACTCAATGTTTTTCTTGTAGTGTCTTCTTTCAACTATCTATTTTTATCTATTCAATTAAGGGAAAAACTTCGACCGCAATGGTCAATAAGGTGTATTTGCACTTGAAATAAATTCAATCTAACATATTAATTAATGTTACAATATTAATTATATCCGATGATATTAAATTTAATAACTTTTTTTACCAGTCACAAACTTAGAAAAACACCACTAACTCATGTTGGTAAAGAACAATATTGTATATAATCATTACTAAATAAAGTAACCTAGCAAAAAATATGTCGTTCGAGATACATTTACATAATATAGAGGAATGGTTACCCACCAAAAAATCTCCCAAAATATTCTGTCACTAACAAAGTGACCCCATTTTTCGTATCGACAAAAATACCCTTTAATAATTTAAAAATGCACACGAAACACCCATCTATCAAGAGCAACGTTCTCCGTTAACGTGAATATTTGATGTGGCAAATAGAAAGCATATGTGGCTAACAGAATTGCCTAGCTGGCAACTTATTCCCAAATTTCCAAAATTTTTAACCCTAATCCCCAATTTTCAAAATAAAAAAGTCATCTCTGTGAAGGTGGTTCCCAGCAATGGCAGATAGGGTGTTCTCTCTCCTTCATCTTCTTCCATTGTGCTTTCTCTTTCTTTCCTCTCTATCTTCTTATCTTCGTGCTTTTCTCATTCCTCTTCTTTCCTTATCGATGTCTTTCTCTCTTCTGTGTAGCTCTTCTCTTTCTTTTATGCATCAATGGTGGCTCCTCCATTTTTTGTGTGAGCTCCTTCTTCTTTTCGATGCCACCTTCCTCTTCTTTTCCTCCCGACACCGAGTCTTTATCACCTCTTTCCAGTGTTATCGAAATATAATTAGTATTTTGTTTAAGCACTTGCAATAAAAATTGTGATTTTGGTATTAGAAATTGAGAATTTTTTGTGAAGAAGAAGGTTTTGGAAGCTTTGGACAAGAGTGGGGTTGGGAATATGAGAAATTTTGGATCTTCATCATGAATAATTTTGAAATTGGGGTTTGGTATAATTAAAATTTGTAAAATTAGTGGTTTGAATTAGAAAAATTAGGGTTTTAATTTAAAGTTGTGCATGTTTTATTCTTTAATCTAATATTTGTTTTTGTTCTTTTTCTGTAATTTTGAAGAGAAGTATAGTGACGGGCTGTGTTGATAGTAAGGAGTTGAGAGAGGAAAAATGAGTGTGAAGAAGTGAGAGAAGAAAAGAAGAAGAGAATAGGGGGAATGGTGCTGCGACAGTGGTAGTTTGCCGGTAGATCTGTCACGGGTGACATAGGTGTTGCAGATGCGTGAGTGAGTGAGTGAGTGAATTAGTGGGTGGGTGAGTAAGAGAAGAAAAATGGAGGAGAGAAAATTGGGAAAGAAGAGAAGAGTGTGTAGGCCATGTCATTCTCTCGTTTGTCACCTCAAACATTCACGTTAACGGAGAATATTGCTCTTGACGGTGTACCAATATTAGATGCAGGCCAGTGGCAGCAGCATTGTTAGAGGGGCACCGACATCACCACCTAGTTCGCCGCATCAGTAGGACCAAGAAAATGACGACTATCATGATTTTTAGTGATTAGAGTTTTTGTTCTAGAATATTTCATTATATTTTATTTATTTGATTTTTAATTTTTTTGTACACTTTATATTTAATTCAACTTATTTGGTTTCTAATTTAGAATTTGACTACTAATTATGCAAAAGATAAATTTAAATAAAAAAAATTAACCACCTATTATGTTTAAAATAAAAACTTAATTTATCAAGAGAAAAATCCGATAGTAATTAGGCGGAAAAGAATATAGTAGAGCGCCAAAATTACTGGTGGAAATTTTCCTTCCGCTGGTAATTAAATAGTTTTTAGGTAAAGAATTCATCGCAAAATCCGATGATAATTGGTTACCGGCGAATTTATACCGTCAGTTTAGTTCCAACAAAAAATTTACCGATAAATATATTACCGACGAATTATTTCGTTATTCTGTCGGTACTCAATATTTTTTTTGTAATGGGTGTTTCGTGCACGGTTTTAAATTATAGTATTTTTGTCGATACGAAAAATGAAAATTATTTTTTGCCAATGATAAAATATTTTGGAAATTATTTCTGTCGGTGATATAGAATATTTTAGGAATATTTTTTGTGGTTAAATTGATGAGTAATCTTTTTTTTATCTTTTTAAAAATCTAAAACTAAACAAGATATCTCAATTCTACATATTTTAATACTCTCATCTATCAAATAAATAATTTAAATTAATCATTTTGATAACAACATACATGCATTTTTGTGGTCAATAAAGCTTAAGCTAAGAAAATATACTAAGACTCCGAAAAGGAAAAAAAATTCATTTTTCTTTTTTCCCATGTTATAGAAAAATAAAAAAAAAATAAACTTAGATTTATATTTTAAACTACTACTTAAGAAAAATAAACAAAAAAAATTCGTGACACTTGAATATCACATTTCTTTAGTAAATAACTTACCTGTATTTGGTATTTAATATATTCTATTTAAAACATAATATTATAATGATTATTATATGGACTAAGATGTTACAAATTATTTTTTATATTGAGGTGAGAATGGTGTTTTCTTATGATCATGGGATATAAAATTGTTAATATCAAATGTGGTATTGTTTGATTTAAAATGTAAAAATTGGATTTTTCAATTTTTGGGAGAACAAAAATTGGACTCTTTGAATTTGTAGAGATAAAAATTGGACCATTTGATATGTGAACTTCAAAATAAAAAAATTACAACAAACAAAATAAAGTCTTTAATTTAATATTAATTTTTTGAGTACATACTCATTTTGGTCCTCAAAGAATTTTGGACCAGACATTTTAGTCTCCAATTAAAATTAATTACTCGATTGGTCCCTAACAATTAATTTCATCAATCTCTTAGGTCCTTGGCTCCGTCAATTCTAACGGAAGACAAAAATGGTCCCTGACAACTATAACAGGGGACAAAATGATCCATGACAACTCTAACAAGGGACAAAATGATCTCTGACTCTTTTATTCGAAAACGACACTGTTCTTCTCTAATTTTTATCATATCTCGCATAACCCTAACATTCATACTCTCCTTCTTCATCTTCATAGTCTTCTTTTCCATCTTTTCCTTCCTCCTTTTTAGCTCAAGATTAAGTCATGATGTAATTACCATACGTGTCGCATCTACCTCAACATGTCATGGACCACACACTTCCTAAATCTCTATGATTGGTACATCCACCTCCACTGCACTTCACCCACCAGAAGCATCCACTTCCACGTTTTCGATAACATCACCTTCAACCCCGACAACGTCCACGATATCCTTAAGACCAAGTTCTGCAACTACTCGAAGGGTACGCCTTTTTTCACTCTCCGGCAAGCAATATAGATTGTTGGACATTAGGACATCATGAGAAGATTCTTCTTCGACATCATATGCAAATTCTCATTTGAAATAGACACCGAGTGCTTCATTCCTTCTGTCTCGAAGTCCAAGTTGGCAGACAGCTTTGACCTCACATCCAAACTATCAGTACAACAAGTAATGTCGTCGTTGCCTCTCATATGAAAACTAAAGTGATTACTGAACATTGGTTCGGAGAAGAAGCTGACGGAAGCGATCAAATTGGTGGACAACTTGGTGATGGAGATGATAGGGCAGAGGGGGGAGATGACAACGATGGCGACGAGTCTTAACAATTCAGACTCGCTGTCTAGATTCATGGGATCCATCGAAGACGACAAGTACTTGAGAGACATAGTCATTAGTTTCCTGAGTATGAATTGGTTGAGAACAAGTTGATAATTTTTTTTCTTGTGAACATTAAAGTTGTAGAGTGTGCATTGTGTAGCTTGAAGTTACAGTGTTAGATTGTTAGTGTTATGCGAGATATGATGGAAATTGGAAGAGAACAGTGTCGTTTCCGAATAGAGGATATCAGGAACCATTTTGTCCCCTGTTAGAGTTGTCATGGACTATTTTGTTCTCCGTTAGAGTTGACGGAGTAAAAGACCTAAGTGATTGACGGAGTTAATTGTTAGGGACCACTCGAATAATTAATTTTAGTTAAAGACTAAAGTGTCTGATCTGAAATTCTTTGAAAACCAAAATGGATATATATTCTAATTTTTTTCTTATAAAGTAATCAGACTATCCGATTATATAATCCCATACTAAAAAAATAACTTATGCAAAACCAACATAATTAAATTATATACTGTCTTTATTCATAATAAAAATTTAGTCCTAAGATGGTTTTCAGTGTACTGTTTAATAATATTTTTACGGAAAAGCTATTATTTTGTAATCATTTCTTTGAAAAATTGTCATTTTCAACCATATAACAAAAATGATAATTTACATACGCTATCAAAACCATTATTTTGGGAATTGAAAAATTAGTCAAACAATTGTTAATTGATCTATTTTTTAACAATTAATTCATTTAAATTAATAAATATAAAATTATTTTTTTATAGCATGCCAAAGATTAATTTGCCAGAAATTTAAGCTCCATTTAAAAGTCTATTGTATATACAAAGAGAAATTTAAATTTCCGACACGTACTTAAATGGACAAGTAAGAAGACCATTCGACCAACCCAAGTTGATTATATAAATATATCTTTTACAAAAATGTTATTTGAACACTAAAATTAGCCATCAAAATCAGTTACTGTGTGTACACAAATACATGTATTGTTTAACTCATTTTCAATATGTATTTTATATTTTAACATATATTTTATATTAGTAGCTGCTTTTAGTGTACGCTTAGTTGGTTATTTTAGAGTAATTACCCAAATCAGTCAATGAAAATTTTAAAAGTGGACACTTTATTCTCTAAGAAAAACTAATACACAAAAATATCCCCAATATTTTTCTCCGGCAGACAAATCAATCCCTGACTTGCTTTCTTTGATTATGCTCGACAAAAAATGCAGTAGCACGTTTAGACACCACGTAGACCATTATGTGTCAGGATGACATAAATGGATGAATAAGTCCATGTCCTTGTCATCAGAACTACGTCATTTTTTCTGTAGCGCCCTCCTCGTATTTGTTCTTTGAAAATAAAAAATCCTACGCTGTTCAAATTCTAAAATTGGGCGTGTTCCAAATGGAAAGTAGTGGAGGAGGCTTAGCCGCCACGGAGGGAGATTTGTCCATAAAAGCGCTGGGAATTTGGGTTTAAGTAAAGCAATAACACCCGGAATGCTTATTCGATCTTTTTGCAATTATATCCAAATCCGTCACCGTCATGAATCCAAGAAAGTTGTTCTTTGGGTATCCAAGGTATATGATAATCAATGCTACTCTATTGTTAGACTCGAATCATTTGGATATAAAATCTTGTGAACACAATGGGGGGTTTGTACGTTGCGGGAAAAACAATCCTATATTGCAAGTTCTTTGCGTGGGTTGACATGATTTTTAACCTCAATGCAAGGAATGTTGGTCTGAAAGAAGTCATTGTTGTTGATGATTTGGTTGGTGGTTTTCGAGAGACTTTCTTGGAGTTGCAAGTGAAGGATTATTATATGTTCATAACACGTAGCGGAAGAAAAGAAAGTAATCCTAGATATCTATTTTGTGCTTAAACTTTATTCCAATAATATAATTTATAGATTAGATCTAAAAAGTTTTAGATGTTTTAGTAAAAACTTTATTCTTCGATTGTACGAAGACTCTATACGTATCTGCACCGAGACCAACTTTTGCTGTCCACTCTTTGACCGATGGATATCTTATCTAAATTGAGAAACCTCTTGCAACTCTTTGTATATCATAAAATTCTTCTCCAAGAATTAGACTCACATATATTTATGTGTGTAGAGGTAAAAGAATAAAACTCTTGTGTTTTATTCTCCTGTATTTTCTGTACTCTTGGCATACATATATATAGTATGGGATTTGTTATTGTTTTTAAATTTGAATCTCAATTCAAATTTAAATCATATATTGAAATTCTAAATTTGAATCCTTCAAATTTATGAATCATATCATAACTCAATTTGAAATAGAATCATTTAGGATCTCATCCAAATTTAGAAATAAAATAACTAATTATTCTCAAATCTCATTTAATATTCACAATTATCATACTATTATATTCTTTGTGCTAGCAAATAATGTAATAATATTCCATTTTGAATTAATATAATTATTTATTTGATCGAATCAAATAATAATTAAATAATTCTATAGCAAAGATTAGAACACTCGTTAGTGTGTGACCCCATAGGTTCAATACTAAGCGGATAGTAAATTAGTTATACTAAATTTACTAATCAAGGTTGGCGTCTAGCAACACTCCTCAACGATCCGATAGTATGAAGTAATATATTTTTACTAAGAACCTTAGAATAACAAAGTATAATTCTTTTCGTCTTTCCACCTCTTGGTTAACCCTTAGAGTATGGTTTAATTGCCAAACTCTAAATTGTTACCATTATTATAATGAACTGTGAATGACTTAAGAAACTCATTTCTTCATTCATTCAATCCCCTTGGACAAGGTTTTATTCTTCTCAGTCATTATGATCATGGAGCTCAAACTCTTTACCGAGAGTTGACAGAATCCTTATTCACTAATCATTAATTCTATAAGTATTTAAATCATACCTAATATCCATTCAACTAGTACCCCAGGGTATTAGGTGTCCATAATCAAAGTATAATAAATACATTATTAATTACTATGACAGTCGCAGGTCAAATGAAACTCTATTACCATATTCATCTTGAGAATATCCTATTGACAAATATGCGGTAATTATAACTATTAGAAATTCTCAAAGTGAGTCAGTTCAATTGTCATATCTCTATATGCACCATCTATATATATAATTTAATAAATGAGATCTATTAATCTTCATCCAATGAAGACTTTTCCGGATTATTAATGTCATTTTTTAATAATCCAATGACCAAGAACAATTTAGATTAAATTACAAAAGATTTATATCTCAATATTATGATCACTATCACAATGATAAATCTCTAAATTTAATCAATGACCTTATTATATTAACATTTTAATATAATAACAATATCAAATTATTTGACACATACTTGATTGAATTGTGATCATACTATTTATTCCCAATAGCAAGACAAGGTGGTTACATTAGAGAACAATCAAAATGCAGCCGTGAAGAAAGACTGGAAAAATAATTACTTTAATGTGTTCTTATTGGTTAGGTTTATTGTGTTAGTTTGTGTAGTTGTGTTCAATTGTTCTGCAAAATCTTATAGTTGTATGTTTTGTTTGAATTTATGAATGAAATCAAACTATTATGTATATTGTGTAATTTTTAGAGTGTTTTTGTTTAGTAAATTTGTGTTGAATTCATAGGAGTAGTTGCATTATGTTCCGAAACAAACATAAATCAGAAGTATATATTCTAATTAGCTATCATAGGTAACTAAGCAATGAACCAATACATGAATTAAGAAAAAACACCATTGAGTACTATAATTGAAAACAAATTTATTCATACATTCAACACCACAAATCCATGAAAGATAACAACAATAGAAAAGAAATATGCCAATTTCATGCAAGGAAGTAGCATGAGCAAGTGTGGAGTAGTTTCTCATTGCTTCTTTCTAGGAGCCTTGAATCTTGGATTCGGGATGAACTGAAACATTCTTGACATTGTACTTTTATTAGCAGTAGTCATTGTTTCTGTCGAGACCCTATCACTATTTCTAGGAGGTGGGATACGTGGTAGAGTGCTTGGCTGTGCTGGTGATGGTGGGAAATGATGTGGTCTAATGATAGGCAGCTTAAACTCTTGCATGTGGTAGAACATTGGATTCCAACGCAGGATTCTGTAAATTGCACAAACCAAAAAAATGTAGTTATTATATACTCTACTAAAAGAGAAACACAAGATTGCAATTTTGCAACAACTTACCACATTTGGAATTGAGTTAATATTAGGGTTAGGGTTGGAAGTGAGTCGAGCTAGACCAAGCTCAAACTCGACTCACGAAAATTAAGCTTAGCTCATAGTTAGACTCGTTAACAATAGAACCTATTTTGTGAGCTCAAGTTCGGCTCAACAATTGTGTGTGTGTGTGTGTATATATATATATTAAATTATGAATACGCATATCCTATATGCATTTAATCTATATTTTTAATATTATATATATAATCGAGCCAGCTCACAAGCTAATAAGCTGAGCTTATTCAAGCTCAAGTTCGGTTCATTTAATTTATGAATTTAATTCTAAGTTCAAGCTCAGCTCGCCAGCTTACGAGTTCAGCTTATCGAGCTATTAACGAGTCGAGCTCGAATTGACTCATGAGTTAGCTTGACTTACTTTCAACTCTAATTAAGGTGAAAAGCTTGAGTCTGACTAGTATTTTAACCACCATTTTGAAATAGTAATAATATATGGTTCAATAGATGTCCAAATCAAACCACCAAGGGAACTAAAACAAAAATAGACCTGTCCTTGAAAAAATTTAAAATTGTCATTTAATTCCCGAAAAAATTTCAAATAATCATATTCAGTCCCCTCGATCAGTTTGGTTCATGTTATACGTGAGGTTGTGGTGCTAATTAGGAAACATGGATCTAACCTACGCCTTGGTTAGAGGTTTTAGAACCGGTTCCAGCACCAAACCATTTGAGTATGAGGCATCATGAATGGTAACGATTAATGAAATGTGGAATTTGATCAACGTTGGTGACGATGGTAATGTGGGAGATGAATGTTTCAAGGTGGTATGGCTTTTTCTGTAAAAAACTGAACATAGGTGGGTGTATGGGATCTTTTACCTTGATATTAAGTGAAATATACGAGAGAAGAGAGACTTTTCATATCCCTCTCAAACGATGCGTTTCATACCACAGATACAAACGACATTGTTCTGTTGACTAGAAATTGAAATTATTTGTCCATCTGTGTCACCCTAACACGTAACGGTCCACATAGCGTCTAAACGTGCCATTTCATTATTTTCTGTCGGGTACAAATGAAAAAAGCAAGTTAGGGACTGATTTGTCAGCTGAAAAAAATCTTGGAGACATTTTTGTGTATTAATTTTTTGAGATTAAAATATCTATTTTTAAAATCTTTAGAAGCTGATTTAAGTAATTACTCGTTCTGCTTTTTTTTATTTTAGAATTAACATATCCGATTATAACTTAGTTTAGTAAAACTTGTACTTTTTAAAAGTTATAATATCTATATTTAATAAATTAAATTAAAAATGAGTTTTATTAAATACAAACAACAATAAATATATACGTCTACACCTTCTCCTATCTACTTGAAACCCTGTTGGGCTTCACTAGAGAGATCGGAAACATGTATAATTAAAACCCACGGGCCCAAAATCGCTTCCATCAGGCCAGCACCACTCCGGAACAAAGGGCAACCGGCGGCGAACAGAGATCGACAAAGGCAATCTGAGTCGTCGAGGGAGAAGAAACATGGCTTCGTTTGGTTCTCTAAAATCCACGATATTCGAAAGAGAAGAGAGAAAACAGTGCGTATTTTTTCTTATTTGTTCTTTATTTTTGCGTCTTATTATTTTCTTGTTCTTTAGGGTTCCATAACGTGAATGTTTTTCAGGCAGTATCAGGCGCATATTCGAGGCCTCAATGCATACGATCGCCACAAAAAGTTCATAAAAGATTACGGTATGATGATTCCACATTTCAAGTGATAACTATACAGCTTCTTTTCAATTTGATTATTATTATTATTATTGTTGTTGTTTTGCTTTGTTCTTCTTGATTG
>NC_029779.3:43172506-43193504 GCF_000817695.3 Arachis duranensis | reverse complement strand
CTATTGCTTTATAACCAAGAAGAGTTTGTATTATTATGTGTATGTTTTTAAGAATTTAATTTGGTTGCCCAGTGTAAAAAAGTTTTATGAATCATTTGGTGCTTCATTTCCGTTATCTTAAAAGTTTTACAATACAAGAATTTTCTTGAGTGCTTGTTTAAGATTCTCTTTTAGTGAATAGAAATTAAACTTGATTTTTTAAATAGCACTTTCAAATAATTTTTATTTATAAATGGACAAAAGGAATTAATCAAATCATGAGCAATTTGATTTGGTTGGGTCCTTATGTCCTACAGGAAAATGGATGATGAACAGTCTCCTCCTCTGAGAAAGAAAGGAGGCTACAATCATCCTGAAATTTAAGTAAAACCCTGTTAGTGTTCACAACTTATTCTTATGTTTTTTCTTCTGGTGCCATTACCAATTCAAGAATAATGATGCTCTAGAGTTAAATTAGCTCGGTGTGTTTCTTCTTCTGTTTTCTGTGTTCTGTTAGTGGCAACTTTTAATTTGCTTCAATTTTCTGCTGGAAGTTTGATGTGAAACACCTTTCCAAAAAGTATTGATATTTGGTAGGGTATTGTAGTAAGATTTCTTCTATTGTTGCTGTTGTTTCTGGGAAGTTTTTGTAGCATTTCTGTGTAATGTAATCCTAAGTTCAAGTGCTCCACGTTATTTTATTTTATTATCTTGGTACTATTTCCAACAAGAGACTCTTCCTTATCTTAGATTTTTTATTTTTTATTTCTTGATATTACAGTTAGTTTCTACAGGCAAGATAAACCTTCAAATATAAAGTTGCCTATCAAAACAGATCAAGACACACTAAGAGAAGGATACAGGTAGGGTTATCATATTCACAGCTTATATTAGCTAAAACTGTTCAGGCATTTTATTTTCTATCCTTATCATTTCTTCTCTCAACTTGTGTCATATGTGACAAAATCTTAATTCTGTTAGTCTAAATCTATTGCAAGATTCATACGCTCCGAGGAAGATGATATGGAATCATCATGGGAACAAAGGCTGGTGAAGCGTTATTATGATAAGCTTTTTAAAGAGTATCCTTTAGAAACTTTGATCATTTTCTGCTAAAACTGTATATACAGTAGGAGTGCTGGTTTATTTTATTTTATTTTTTTCAATTACTTTTTGTTGGATTCATATTATGAATTTGTTTTACTTATTTGTTAAAAAGATTGTTGAAAATGCAAATTTATTGAACTATTTCAACTTGAATTCAGATGGTTGCCTGTAATATATCAACATGTAATTCTTATACCAGGCCTTATATACACTTTTATTTATGAATGCTTATTTTACAAATCTTTATTTTTTCCACAATGTGACCATGAAGGTTGTTGTGGCCTTGAGCTTGTTGTTCACTTGTTTGTTATTGGTGAGAAATATTTATTTATTTATTTTTCTTTTACAATAAATTTATTAAATATACCATGAGTTTTGCTGTGAATTTTGTTGCACTTGTTGCCTTGTTTACCTTAAATCTTTTCAAGATACTGCCTTGCCGACATGTCGCAGTACAAGAGTGGTAAGGTAATTATCTGTAACGTATATTGTATATAATCTTGCTAGATTGTTGTGCCATTATGGTTGTTTATGTGTGGTAATCCGAAATTGGTCACTCTTCAATTGATTAGATCACCATTGGTTGAGCCCTTGACAAAAATTTCTATTTCTTTACTTCCTATATAGGCTATATTTCATATTCCTCCATATGAGTCAGTGTTTGTTTATCCATGTGAAGCAAACCAGAATTTATAATACGTTCCTCTACCTTTGTGCCTAAGTGGCAGGGTGGATATCTATTAAGGTTCTTGCAAGCTATACATCTTGTTATGATTATTTTCATTGTAGGGTCCCATTTAACTTTGGTTTGCCCTTTTGATTGATCTCCATTTTGCTTCAGCGAAAAGTTGTTTATTGCTAATGAGGAGATGTGTAACGTGATAACTAGGGTAGTTGGTGATAGAGGATATTTTGAGAATCTCATCCTAGGATATCTTTGTAATATCCTCTCTTGTATAGATTGGGTTAATGTGTTTTAGATTTGCCTCATGTCTAGGGATGTTGATGAGAGTTTTTTTCAAGTCAAAATAATTTAAGTGATCTAAAGTACATCTCAAAGGATCACTTGTTGATGAATGGAATTTTCTTTGTAGATTGGTCTCAGGTGGAGGACAGAGAAGGAAGTCATGTCAGGCAAAGGTAATAATTATTCACTGGCTAGTTAAACTTAATATTCTCTTGCTCTTTGTCCCTGTCTTGCTGCAACTCATAAAGCATAAAGCAAGTAGGTTTTAGTGTGCGTTATTTCTATAGACTTCATTCAATTTTTTTTTACAAATGAACTCAACTATTCAAGAGAACGAGCAAGACCCTAGTTTTTGTCATCCAAAGATACAAGCTAATCACTTTATCTCTCATGATTTACTAGAAAATTTTAATTCCAGTTTTTAAGCTTATCCGTAAACATTTTTTATTTACAAACTTTCAAAACTTTTGCGGGACAAGATATAGTTGTGCTGGAGATCATTTATAAACAACCTAGAATCATTTACCTTGTCCTTTTCTAGATTTATTCTGCTTGCATTGCTGTAGAAGTACTTATCTTGGTTTGTTTTATAGTTCTAAACTTTCATTTACAACTTTTCAGGGCAGTTCATATGTGGTAACAAGCATTGTGATGAGAGAAATGGATTAGCCAGCTATGAAGTAAGTGCTTATTTATTCAATTACTGTTGAAAACTCTGATAGGTATTTTCTTATGTGTGTACTAATGTGATACAGAATTAAAACCCATGAATCCTGTTTATGGTTGTGCTAGACTCCAATCATAAGAGAGCTAGCTATACACAAGTTGAAATACCTAAGATTAAGATATGATTTATAATAAGATGTTACCTTAAAATTGGTATACAATTATCATTGGTCTTAACGAACATTATCCGGACCTATTATGCATAATTTTCTCAATCATCTGATCTTGTTAGAACTGGAATAAAAATATGGAAAAAAAGTTAAAATGAATCTGTATTATTAAGTTTGGATTAATCGCAAAGTGGCAAGAGCCCTAGAAAGACTACACTAATTTAAGGAGAGTTAGAGCTTCCGAACTTTCAAAGGTGCTAATGAAATGTCAAAGACTCCTAACTGATTCCATTCTCTCCTTATTTGTATTCCCTATGTAATGTAACTAATTCCTAAGTATCAAGGTCCTAACAGATCTATATAGCCAACTTGGTGGAACATGATTTGGTAGCTGTTCTTTTGAACCTATGATGAGCTTGACTCCATCTTTGGGATTGTTCAAGGAATCAAGGGATGAAAACTAAATGGAAATTGTGCAAGAAGGAAAGAAACTGAGAGGAGAGAAAATGTACTGAATGCTATATCAATAATGATAGCTCTAAATTTGATAGGGTATGATATATTGTTACAATGTGTATACAACTCTGAATCTTCTATGCTTGCCATTAATTTCTCACAACAGGAACTTGCTCAATCATGACTTACCTCAAAGGAATCATTGAAACCTACTTGCCTTACATGTGACTTATCACTCTCTAAGATACTTGTAAATATTCTAACAGTTACCAATCGATCATTTTTCATTAGTCCATCAAGATGGAGATGAAATGAAGATTGTTCCAATTGAGGGCTTAGTTTGATGAGCTTCTCCACAAAGATTTTTTGAAAAACTAGAAATTATTTTAATGTTTAGGTGTCATATTAAGATCTTATTTATCCTTGAGCATTCCTTTTTTTTTTCTGAAAGATGAAGATTGTAACTTCTCAGAAATATATTCTTTTTTCCTACTTTCCTTGTGGCTATGCTTTTACCAAAAAGTTTTACTCAAACATAAAAGAATAGAAGTACTTATATTTTGTTTTAAAAAAAATATTTTACAATAATAATAGCACTGAAATAATAAGCACTAAAGGCATGGGGAATTCCTCAGCAAGCATTAGGGGGGGGAAAAAAACTGTTGAAGAGGTCCTTGATTGGCTTGATATAACTGTTTTAGTGAAAGTATGGTTTTAGATAGAGCCAAGTGGCAATGACATCAATGCATGTAACAAACTCTGACTTTTAGGATGGGAATAATGCTTGGTTTTTTGATGTTGTTGTTTAGCTTGTTTCATGATATTATTCTATCACTGGCTTCTGCTTAGACATGATGCATAGCCGTAATTTGCATATAACTTATTAGGTGCACAGCACCGTATTTTTTACCATTTGTTTGGCTTGTTTTGTTAAAACATTGTTTTATCCTTCTTCGATCAATTCTATCACCGGCAATGCACAGCTGTAATTTGCATATCACTTATCAGGTGTCCCACTAAAATTTACCATTTATTTTATATTACAGGTTAACTTTTGTTACTTCGAAGCTGGAGAAAACAAACAAGCATTGGTTAAATTGGTAGCATGTGAGAGGTGAGTTGGCACGATACATGCTGGTTTTATTGGAAATTCATTTGTTTTTTTATTTTGTCATTTTACATATCTCCTTCTGAATGAGGCTCCCCATCACATTTGTTAAGTGTTTCTACCCTCTTAATTGTTGCTTATGTACCTTTAACATACTGATAATGATTGAAATTCCTATCCTTGGAAGTGATTGCTGGATTGGGATTGCATTGATGTCTAAATCTTTTCTCGTCTTCTTAAATTACCTTTAAGAATCAATGCTGATGTGATAAGAATACAATTTAATGCATGTCTCAAGAAAATTTACTTCCATACAGATTTTAAAATATTTGTTTGACACTACAAAGTTTGCTTTACTGTTCTACAACAATACCTGAACAAGAAGCCATCATTTAAGCACTTCTTGGTGACATGCCATAACAGAAACTGAGTTTTCCGAATGTAATATCTGCAGGTGCCCTTCAAACTAGTCAATTTGTCAAATTCCAAATCCCAAAATTACCATGACTCCCTGGACAAATATTTGTTGGCTGTAGCTTACCTACTTTAGATGCATAATCATTTACAGGTTGTTCCATAGGGTTCTTGTTCACTGTGATTTATGTGTCTGATTTTAATTCACTTGAAACTGGGCTTTTTTAAATGGGCCTGAATTTCTAGCAAATAAGATAGAAATGTGGATAACCTCACTAAACCAATATCAAGGTAATATTTAGAAGAGAATGATGGTAAGACACCATGAAGAAAACAAACACCTAGAAAATGAAGATATGCATATTATTGGACGCAAGAGTGCTTAATCCTCTCTCTCGTTGCAAGTTCCTCATTTCATCCTTTTTCTTTCTTCACATTTCCTGTCCCTTTCTTATACCTTCCCTAAGTATCCAACTTCCTATCCACAACAACAACAACGAAGCCTTGTTCCTCTACGTAGGATGGACTACATGGATCAAACGATGTCATTATGCCCTGTAATGTATCATGTCTACAAGAAGATCATTTATACTTAAATCTCTTTTGACCACTTCATTCAAAATTCTTTTAAATCTTTCCTTGCCCTAATCACTGGTCTATTTTCCATTTAGCAGTTTTCTCTCCACATGCCCAAGCACCTAAGATGGATTCTTCAATCTTTTCAATAATAAGTGCTTCTCTGACTTTCTCTCTTATGTCTCTGTTTCTTATATTGTCCATTTGTGTATGACCACTCATCCATCTATGTTCATGCATTTTTATTTGGCCACACTAATCTTATGTTCATGCATCAATTGTTGCCCAACACTTCGTTCCATACAACGTTTAATGGCAGGGCGATAAACTTTATCCTTAAGGGTATTTTTTTGTCGCATATAAAGTCCAAAGTTTACTTTTCCATTTTGACTAGCCTGCTTGAAACCTATGGTTAGATCATCCTTTATTTTTTTTTTTTTATTGTCTTAAATAATATAACCGAGATACTTAAGTCTCTCGACCTATGGTGTGTGATATATTCCTACCCACAGTGTGACCTTTTTTCTCTTTGCACCATCAGATTTACTACCTACACTGCTCCCTGAGTAATTCAAATTTACACTGCAATCCAAGTAGTTGTTGATTACATTACAAAATTGGCAGTTACATATTTGAGGTCCTGCAGCTTTTTCCAGTCTGAATATTTCCTCCTTAGTGCACATCTGTGTTACGAATGGGATCTATCAGCATACTATCATCCCTTTGCGTAGGAGTGTCTCCTTCAAAGGCATTAAGAGCTTTGCATGACATTTTTAATAATTGAAGGTTGTATGAAAGATAAGATTCAATTCAATTTTTCACTTGATTAGTTTTTAATAGATGTGCAGAGAAACTTAACTACAAAAGGCAAAAAGAGAAGGAACAATTACAGAAAAGAGTACAAGAAGAGGATAGAAGAAAGAGGTAAGGAGGAACCTTTCTTTATTCATTCACTTGCTTCCTCTTTTTCTTTTCCTTTTGTTTTTAATTCTTTTTAACCTTTGGTGATATTAAAACTGGATCAGCCGGTTCAATTGGAAAAACCGGTCATTGGCCTAGCTTGGTTTTGACATTTGAACCAACAGCTGTCAAATGTATTGAAATAAGTGTAAACAGGCCGGGTTTGGGACCAATTCGGTTTATGAACCATTATTGTTGTAAGTGAGGACATTGCACATACAAAATTCTGCATTAATTATATCCACGGCCCATGATTGAACCAGGGTGCTGTAACATGTCATTGATATGCACCAAACACTTGGCTAGCCTGCTTTTTGAGATATAAAGTCTATTTTTCATATTAATTCAATTCAATTTAATTTTGTTAATTTTTATTTATGGAATTCAACTAATGATCCACTGACTGGTTGAACTAATGACCCAGTGGCCCTACCTTAATTGTCTAGTCGGCTTTAATAACTATGCTTTGATGATATCCAAGCATTGCTGGACTAATCCTTTCGGTTCTTTGACAATTGACATACCCTGAAATACCATTGGACTTGATACTGAGGAGGGCCCTGATTAATTGGTGCTTTTCCCCCCGCCTCCCGGGCTTGAGCCAAGCTCAATTAATCATCATCATTGGCTTATTAATTCACTTGTTATTGACTAGAAAATATGGAGACTTAATTTTTTCAATTTCAGGAACCGGTCAAAGAGTGCTGATGATCTAGATGAGTTCCAAGAAAGCAAAGATAGAAGACGGAAAGGTTTGGTTTATTATTTTCAACTGGAATGCCATTTTTACCTGATGGTGGGATAATTTCAGTATTTTTTTAGATGGATTGATATGATCATTTTAGATTTTTAGCACTTTAAGCTCTTTCTTTGTGGAAGGGGCAGGGATCACTAGAGGAACTTAGCACGAATTGTTGTGCCTAGTAGAGGAATTAATGCATTTAAAAATGGATTAATGGTTAACATTGCATCACTGTTACTGGGCCTCATAACTTGAGTTTAGAAAAAATAAATTGGTAGGGTCGAGTCTCGTCTTTGAAACGCTTACTTTTGTGCTGTATGGGTTTTGTTGACATTGGGTGAAGGGCATTCAAAATGTAGCTTATGGGCTTCATTCTCAGTTGTGTTTTGTCATCATTTGCTCTCATTAGTCATTACTTAAGTTTTATCTAACGAGCATGAGAAGCTTGGTATTAATTCCGGTTTTGCTATATTGATGGGTCAAATGTATGTTTTACTTTCTTTGATTAAGATGGTGAAGCTGGTAGAATTTTGCATTCGTGGTTTAAGTAGGATGATATGGAGTTGGGGTTGCACCAATTATAGAGAAGATGGTGGAATTTTGTCTGAGATGGGATGGATGTGTTTGGAGAAGGTATGCTGAGTATTGAGGCTCCAATTCAAAAGTTGGATCACATGAAAGGTAGTTCTGTAGTTAAGAGGTAGAGGGAAACTTAAGAAACATTTAAAGAAAATTATCAAAAGAGATGTGATTAAAAAATAACACGATTTATGATTCAAAAAAGAGTTGCACTTTAGCATTGTTTGATGATATGGCTTAATTGTTGTCTTGTGATGGATGATTGCTATACACTTTGCCTTCTTCCCTTAGAAATGCCTGTTTCTTTTGTCTTAACATTTATATGCTTCAATTTTCCTTTTTCTTCCTCTTCTGGTTCATAGCTATAATTCTTTTCTAAATGCATTTACAGGTAAAAAGGCTGCCATTGATGATGAAGATAACTTCGATGAGTTTCTCGAGGAGATGTTCCCCTGATCATGATTGGTTCAGGAATGCAAGAGATACACAAGATTAGGCATTCATAGGACAGCCTTTCTTATTGATAATCAGTAAAACGGCTCAGAGAATGTTGTGGCAACTATGATTATGTATATCTATAATATGGTAGGTAAATTTTCATAGTGCACGATACATTGAATGGCTTACCTATGTATGTAGTGTAAATAAAGTAGCTTTGCAAAAGGAACTAATTACTTGGTACTGGGAAAAACCACATTTAGTATGTGTATTGAAAAATTTATGATTGCTGGGACCAAACAAGGGGAAGTTGTTATTCCCACCGATATTTGGGAGTAAGATATTCTTCCATTTTATAGTGATAAAATAACTATTATTATTTACAAAGAGAAAAATCTTTTTTTTTTTAATAGTTGTTGCGAATATGTATTTCAGTTCTTTGAACATTTAGAAAACTTAAAAACAGCACAACAAATAAATTAAAACAAAAAAACAAAAATCTACACATTAAGGTTGTGTATTATGCTTGACTACTCAGTTTGAGTTTTCATTTGATATAAGTTGTTGGTTGGATGTGTATTTGGAGGACGGTAATTAGGATTAGGAATTCATGGGAGATTTGCCTATAAAATTAAGCAAAGTTCCATAGTCAGTAGGACAACAGTAGAAGAACAGACCTTCCCCGTCTTGTGATTTGCGTTATCCATAGAAAATTTAGACTGAAGTGTCAAACATCATATTTGCAAAAAGAATTACTAAATATCTTTTGCAAAAGAAAAAAAAAGATATATATTTTTAAATGTAGATGTTTTTTTTTTTAATGTAGATGTTACTTTCGACTTTTTATTTTTTGTGTTGTAGTGGTAGTGGTGTTTTTCAATAACATGAAATTTGGTGAATTTTTATTTTGTGTGGATACCACAAATTTAATATTCAGACTTGTGGGTTTTTTTCTTTAATTTATAAAACCAACCTACCGATTTGTTCTACAATTAAAAAAAATTCAATCCACACAATATCAAGGGCCAGTTTCAGTTTTGTAATTTTTCTTTTAATTTACAAAACCGATCTACTGATTTGTTTCATAGTTTTAAAAAAAAAATAGCCTACACAATACCAAGAATCCGATTTGTTGATCACCAAAATCCGACTCTAGATTTTTTTACTTTCACAATTCCAAGCTTCCCATTTGTGAATTATAATTTAAAATAATTTTTTTTCCATATCTATAAAAAATATGCCAACAATCCATAACAATAAATAACACGTAATAAAAATTCATTACCCAAAAATTAGCCTACTTTCGAACATAGGAGGGAGTAACAAATCCGTCCCTAACAAACATTGTCATATCATATTCTAATGGAGCTGAGAGAATTGCATAAAACATGCATCTTTTGAAGCAAGTGTATTTGGGTATTGTATATCAAAGCATTTTTGTGAACGTCAGAAACTAATCATGAATATATATATTCGTCTTTTACATATTTTTCTAACAGTACAATTAATTATTAAAATAATCAAAATTTAACATTTGAATAATCATTTTGTTTTCAATAAATTAATCAAATATTTTTACAGTAAAATAATTAAATTTTATATGAATATGAAAAATTAATTATTAATTAGTCATCATAGTATTTCTGTGAGATTCATATTTTGATTGTTATACTATTTATATTATTTATGAAGCTTGATTATAAATATGGATGATATTATTTTCAATTCTAATATGCATAGTTGATTTCTAGTGATCATATAACATGATTGATTTTTTTCATTGTCTTTACCTTTTGTTTCATTGTACGGTTACTCCATCTTTTATACAAACGGTTGATTAATTATAAATTGTTGGGGTCATATACCATGGTAAAAAGGAAAAATTAATTATTCTTAGATTATTAAAAAGCATTTTATCCTACTTTCGCACTTTATAGTGGTTCTCAAAATTTTAATTATTCTTTCAAGCTATCCTGTCTAGGCCCCTGAATAAAATTGGCTGGGATAAAATTGCATAAAATATATGCAATAAAATTGGCTATAAAATGTTTAATTGAGCATATCCAATTACTACATTGAATCAACGAATCGACTCCACATGTTTCTAAATAATTTGTAGATAACAAATGAGTAGCAGTAAAAATTTTAATTTGATCTTTTGGGTTGTCGATGGCTTTTGTCAAAAATATTAAGAATTAGTTTATTTTATTTGTTTAATATTTTTCTGTTGAGACGTTGATACTCCACTTTATTGTGTTGAGCTTTTTATTTCAGAAAAATAAATAAATATGATAGTAAAGTGTTTTTAGAAAAGCATTTATTGTGAATCATATGAAGATCTGATTTAGGGTATATCACTAAGGATGTAGTTGAATTATTTTGTTGTTGACAAAATATTTTTAAATTATTTAAAAATATAATAAAAATATATGAACTAAAATATCATATGTTAACAAAAAAAAATGTGCAAACAAAATTTTTTATATAAAAAATAAGACTCTAATTATGACAAGTGAATTATATCATACTTTTATATTAACGGAGCAATTTTTTTATTACTGTTAGATATTTTTGACATTTTAAAATATTTTTGTTTGATAATAAAATTTAAAAATATTTTTATCTACGGTATGATAATTTGAATGTAATTTTAGCTGTTTATTCTCTTATTTAAAAGTAAATGTGTTAAGCCACTTGGAGAATGCAGAGCGGGTAAGCTTACATGGCCATCGATGTTAGCAGCAAGAATAATTTCTTATGTTGTTAACTAAAAAATCATTACTATAAAGAAATGAGTTTTATTTTGGCGCCGCAAATGTGAGTAGTGACTTAGAAAAGGGTAAAGTCTCGTTTTTTTTTGTTTTAAATTTAGGGTAAGTTTTATTTGTGTTTTTAATATTTAAATTGTTTTATTTATATTTTTAATGTTTATAAAAATAATTTAATATTATTTTGTTATCAATTATATTAATAAATTAGATTATATTTTTTAATTATTCTCATTTGGATATATCCATTTTCAATTAGGTCTTATTTGGATGTATTCAATTTTAATATTATACTTATTATTTGTCTTTAGGTTCAATTATATCTTTAGAAAAATAAATTATGTAAATATTGTAGGAATTAATTTCAATTTTTTATGAACTATTTTTAAAGTAAATAATTGATTTTATCTCAGATATTTATATTTTAATTTCAAAAAAAAAATAAAATTCAAACTAAAGTGCTCATTGACGATAGGAGAATATTAAATCACTTTTATAAACATAAAAAATACAAATAAAACGATTTAAATATTAAAAACATAAATAAAATTTATTCTAAATGTTTGAGAACAAAAAGTCAAAAACAAAGTTGAAAGCTACTTTTGTCTCGAAACATTTCTATGGCTTCAATCAAACGCAGTCAAGATTATGCACAGAAAGTCAATGCCTTGTGAATTGATAAAAAATAAAGCGACTATCCTTTTTTACACTGATTGTGTTAAATATAAATAAATATTAAAAATAAATTTTTTATACATATATATCTATATATATGTTTTGTAAAAACAATTTTATATTTTGCGCATATACATTAAAAATTTGAGACAGGGGCACCTAAATTGTATCCGTTACAATTATGTATTGTAACTAACATGATCATTATGAGTCATACCTAATTAATAATGGCCTCCTAATATATACTATAAGACTTCTCTTTTGTGCGTTCATACTTCCCGAGATGCCAACTCTTTAACATACCTAACCTAATTATCTTAATTATCTATGACCATACAATAATAACCAGGGGTGGGTGGAACTTTTGTGGTATAATTTAACCTTAATCAAACAGTCTTGGGTTAATTAATACACCTGCCAAACTATGAGAGGTCTTCACCATTTTATGCCTGCGATTTTGTCCCCCAAGCCAATTCAGTATAATTTTCTCCTGCTACACTTTCTAGGTTAGGAAATTTATAGTATGATCCTTATAATATATATGGTCCTTATCTTTAATATCTTAGTACTTAAAATTTAAGTTAAACGCATGAATTCTTAACATTTATTTAAGTTCAAATCAATTATATATATATATTCAACATTAAAAATAAAAACTCATAAATTTCAATAATTATTATCTTAATCTTCGTTGTTTGTTTACTCTTTCGAGTAATTATTTGACCGATTAAATATTGACGTGTCATATTTATGTTATATTAATATTTTAACTTATTTAAGTATTTTACGTTATTATAAATTAACAATGCGCAATCATATATATCATGCATATTCTCTAACCCAAGTACTTATTGAGATTCGTGGTTACATGCAGGATGAAATCTTTTTATTATAGTTGTTAGAATTAAATAGGTGATTGAATTCATTAGGGTATTGCATCATTGAGTCATTGATTTAATTGATAAATTATTGATTAAATTAATTGATTTGGCTTTACGTAAATAAAAAAAAATTATTAAAAATTTATCAGAATTTATTATTTGTAATCATCACGTAATTATTAATATTTAAAAAAATAAGATAAAATATATTATTGAATTATTAAATTTTAAAAAAAATAAAATAAAAAATTAAATTAATAATTAAGTGATGACAAAAAATAATAAATTCTTATAGCTTTTTAGTATTTTTCATAAAAATATAAAATAGTTAAAAATTTATAATTAAAATTTAAAATATATATCTTCACTAATATTTTAACAATAATTAAATCTTAATTTTTAAAATAAATAATACAAAAATAAACATAGAATTAATTCATACTACTACAATAATATGATAATATCTTAAATTTGATACAATAAGAGTAATAATTCATAAATTAATCCAAGAAGTAATTTCAAAATCTAGGTATCTTTCTTCACAAGTGTAGAGCTACATCCAAATTGTCTTCATTTTGATTTATATTTTCACAAAATTAATATAAACTCTATCATCATCTTGATCATCTTTTAAATTCAGTTGATCTAGCATCTGAATAATTTTTCACAAATCAATATTAATAATTTTGTAAAGCATATCAAAATCATAATTTGATCAAACTTCATAATATGATAGACACTACAAGAAAAACACTGAATACTGTTGAATTTTTCATCGAAAAACGAACAAAATCTTACGGTAATTAAATTACTGTTAAAAGAAATCGGACTATATAAATTTTACCGGTAAATATTTACTGTCGAAGATTTTCGTTCGACGGTAATTATCGTCGGATTCTGCAATAGATTACCAGATTGAAAAACTATTTGATTACCGGCGAATTTTTTCGACAGTAACATTGGCGACACAATATGTTGTTTTTCGCACTATTATAGTCGGATTATTCCCTCAATAAATTTAATGATAATGTCAATTTTAAAAAAATTGTAAATAAAAGGTCAATTTTAATTCTTTATTTAAAATTATTTTTCAGACAATTAATGATCAATTTATAAATCATAGGAACTTATTATCTAAAATAAATAATAAAATGTTCAAATAAATTAAAAGTCAAGTAAATCAAATAAATACAATGAAACAATTAAACAAAACACTAAGCACTAAAGATTCAGGTAGTCTCCTCGTCGTTGTCGTTCCTGGTGACTTCTTAAGGCGGCGTAGAAGGCAGTGATGTCTGTGTGCCACCAACAGAACCGCTGTCATCAACAGCAGTGCTACCACTAGCAGAGATGATGCCAGCGACGCGCATCTAAGCCTAGTACACTTCCATCTGAGCCTCCATCCGTTGAAGCCACTCCAACTGCTCCCTCAACTCTAGTTTGAGGTCATCTGTATCTGTCACACATGTAAGGATCTCCTGATACCTCTCCCAATAATTGTTCAGCTCCTGAGCCTGTTGGTGAAGGCTGCGGGTGAGCTCTTGCACCTACAGCCTCAAATCCATGCCTTCCTTGAGCTAGAAGGCTCGACTGGTGTCAGAGGCGGACGACGGCCTCAACGTGGAGGTGCGGAGGCTGCTGGCGAAGAATGACCCCAGCCCGTATACGCGGTTCTTGTACGACGCTGAGGTGGTCTCGTGCCAAACTACATCAAAATCGATGGCTGAAGCAGTAGATCCATCGGTGGCGTCCTTCCCACTTTGTTGAGATTGCTGAGTCGCGGCCTCTAGTCTCTGCGTGTAGGACTCCTATATAACACATGTTATTGTGATTAGTAACAGCTATAAAGTTAATCTCTAATTTTATATCAGAAGATCAAATGTATGTTTAATAATCCCGAGACTGATGATAAGCAAATCTCGCTTTATTCTCCGTCAACGTGTGGGTGTACCTGAACGTCTCCGCCAATGTCGTTTCGCTATCCAACGACTTCGACTACACATGTTGCATTGAAACAATATAATTAGGATTCGTAGTAATAATATGTAAAAGAATATAACTAAGTTAATAACAAAATTAAAGACACTACATACCAGCCTAGTCTTAGTCTTCATGAAGGTCATTGAGTTGCCGATATACTTGGATGACCTGACCGATGTCCTGTTAGCTCTGTTGGTGAGACACCGATACCTGAACCCCTCATCGGTCTTGTTATTTGATATTGAGTAATCCCTTTCTTGTTGCATCAAGAAATTGGATAGATAGTAGAGTAATTATCTTTGTATTCAATTTCAACCTATCTTTTTTGTTTCTATTACAATTACAATTTATCTTTTTTATTCAATTTCAATTCTTGTCTTGTTTATCTTTTTTATTTTCTTATCATTTGGTATCAGAACTTAAATATTAGATTAATCCTTACTAATCTATGTCTGTTCTTTTTGTATCAAAAAATAAAAAATAAAAAAGAATCCAATATCTCTCACATCCTTCTTTATGTTATTGTCTTTCTTATTTGTATTTCATTATTTATCTTGTCGTTATTGTTAATTTTATATTTAGAAAAAAATAAAAAAGTACAAAAAAAATACAAAAAAAAGTTATCTTTCTTGTATTTGTCCTTTTCATACACTATTTTTTCAACTACAAGATTTGAGGATGAATCTTTTTGAAAAGGAGGAGAATGATACATGCTTCAAATGTTCGTGATATGAAGAGTTCAAATATTATTCAGAATTATTAGTTTATATTTTTAGAATATTCAATTGAATTTGATGTATTTTAATTTTGTTTATTTAGTTATTAGATTGGACTTTGTATCTGTGGGCTTAGTATTGAGTTATTGGAGGTACCAATACATTTTTTTTTAATTTCGTGGTGAAACTATAGTGTGGACAAATGAGGTTAAGTGAGTTGCATGGGGAATTGGTTAAAAGGTTGACGAGTTCATTCTATTCAATTCCCAAACTGTGATGTGGACAAGTTAGGTTGAAGAGTCTCTTTTTTGTTGCATTAAGAAATTAGATAAAAAGTAGAGTGGTTATCTTTGTATTTAATTTCAACTTATCTTTTTTGTTTCTATTTCAATTACAAATTATCTTTTCTATTTAGTTTCAATTCTTGTCTTGTTTATCCTTTTTTTTTTCTTATCAGAGAGAGAGGGAGGGAGAGTAAAATTTGAATGAGGGGGAAGAGGGTTTGCGCTTTGAATTTACCGTCCAAGTTACCGTCGAAAAAATTCGACGGTAAACAATTGTGCGTCACCAAAACACAGCGTTTCATTAAGTGGGTTGACCGTCGAATTTTTCGATGGTAATCCCGACCGTAAAGGACGCGCCAATTTAGTATACAAAGCAATGAAGTTAATGACAAATCGAGTTGGAGTAAATCGAAGTGTTCCCCGTCCAACTGTAAATTTTCGCATCAAGTACAACGGATGACAACGATTATATATATACTTCGTAACCATTAAAGTTTGTGACACAGTTTCACTTACTTTCTCAAACTTTTTAATATCTTGAAGCATCAGATTAATACAATAAGTAGCACAAAGAGACCAATATAGTTTAGGAAACTCAGATTCCAATAACAATATAATTTGTAGTATTTTTCATTACTATATGCATAACATTCTCAAGCAACAAATAATACATCCTCAAACAATTTAAACAAAGTATTGACAATTTTGGAGACATAAGAAATATCAACTAATTTTAGAAAAAACAATTCCTATATTATAATAAACTAAAAATTAATTAAAGTACACTTACAATAATTAGTCCATCTGTCGGCCATCATAGTACATCTAATTTATTTTCAAATCTCACGATAACTTTCAATAATTTTTTTCACATCTTCAATTAATTTACTCAATAAATACACATGAACTCTACATAATTTGGGCCCATACACCCTGTAACCATGCTTACAATAGCATCAATAATCATTGGTTAATATTTGATAATATAACTTGAATTATCTGCATTAAATAATACAACGAGTATCCATTATCCATTTTTTAATGACAATGTTACATTTTTCTATAATTTCTTTGCTTTGGAATATACTTTTTATAGTAGGTTGAGTTACAGGTGAAAAAAAAATTATAATTCTTTGAGTTGTTTTCTTTTCTAAAGTTAGGTGATGGAAGTCTTAATTTTTGTTGCTATCGCATTTCATTCTCATCAAATTTTCTTTCAATTTCATCACAAGTATTATAAGTTTTTACATATTATTCTTGAACTTTCATCTTTTTACTTTGAAGTTTTTTGATGTTCTGATCAAATTGGTGTCTTACCAGTGCTGTCACCTTTTGACATGACTTAATATCTCCTCTTTTTTCGACCAAATAATATTTAAACCGATTAATTTCTCCACCCTTAATGAATTTCTCGCAATATATGCATAATAGAATGATTTTTTCAAATTCAATAACTTTTTTACAATGCCCTATGCAGGATAATTTTTTTTTATTGTTATTTTTTTTGGTTTCAATTATTGTATCAAGAGTTGATAATTATTCTTGGGATAATGGTATTTTTGATGACGTATTTGATAAAAGCATCCTAAAATAATATAGCATAACAACAACATAAACAGTATTAAAGTGAGAAAAAGAATTCTATTTTTTTAAAAAAATGAATTCTAATTTTATTTTAGATTCAAATTCATGACTTGAAATAATTAATTATATGAATGAAATGAAGTGTGTATTTTTTACTATTTTATCTTTGTGATTTCTTTATTTGTCTTTATTATTTATTATAAATATTTTTGATATTTCAATGATGGAATTGCAAATCAGACATTTTTTTGTCTGATTTAACTTGAACACTAATGTGAGAATTGGAATTCTCTTGAAAATGATACTTTTTGTATTCCAAACCAAAGAAAAGATTTTTTTTTTTTTTGAGAGTTCTATTCTCAAGATGTTACAAACACACTTTTTATATCTATACTTATTATGGATTTTTATTTTTTATTTTTTTGGATCAAATGACATCAAACGAAGTTTGAACCAAAAATTTATAAATTAAAAAAAAAAAAGAGACATATACCATGTGAATTACAGTTCGTTAGCCTTTTATGTCCTTTAACTCTATAAATAACTAATCTTAAAATAAGGCAATTAATTACAACATATTTTCCCAACTAGAGTCCATGTATACTCTGCCCAAAATATTTTACTTCGAAACAAATGTCAAAATGATATTTGTAAAATAACAATAAAACTGAAAATTTGGGATTCTTCAAAAAATTCAAGGCGTCAAAGTGCACACAAAAAAAGTATACAAATAATATTATTTATCTACAGGCTAATTTTTTTTATATGAAAAAAATTATGTATAATTTATTATTATAGATAATTAGTGTGTTTTTTTAATATAGATTAATTTTTTTAATTTTAAATAATAAATCGAACCCTCAAATTTAAAAAAATAGAAAAATTTGAGAATTAGATTTCATAAGATTATAAATCTAAGAGTCAGATTTGTATATTCAAAAAAATTTAAAATAAAAAAAACTCAAATCTAACTCTTAAATTTGAATTTCTTTTAAAAAAATTAAAATCATAAATTTGACCTTCAGATTTATAAATACCAACAAAAAAAATTAAAACACCACAAATCTAACACTTAAATTTATATCTATATAAATAAAAAACACATCAACTTTTTATCTTCTTTAAAAACACCACCTTCTACCCCATATTAAAAATACAAAGCGTCATCTACATTCTTCAAGGTTCAAATGATATATCCAACAAAAGATCATCCATGATAGCTCAAACAGCACAACACTCTACATAAGCTATAGCAACTTCAACACTCGCCATCTGTTCTCTTGTATATATATATAATTTAAAAATTCTTCAAAATAAAAAATTCATAAAATAATAAAATAAAATTTAATTACTATTAAATTTATAATTTTTATAAAATATATATTTAATATTTTAATTTAAAAAATTTTAATTTATAAAAATTTTATATACACATACAAAATTAATTATTAAATTTTTATTATACATTTATATAAATATATATTTTAATTGATTTTTAATATATATTATTATATTTTAATAAAAAAATATAGAGAGTCAATAGAATATTTATACAATATGTACAATAGAGGTTTAAAGAGTATTAGAGATATAACCATTAATGTTACTTTCTCTTATCAGTATAAGCTTTTGGGATGAGTGTTATCATGACATAGTATGAGAGCTCTAGATCCGAAAAATCAAGAGTTCGATCCTATTGTACATATTGTACAAATATTCCATTAGCTCCCTAGCAATACTCATTTTAATATTATTATTTTATAGAGTAAAGTATCGTTTTTATCCCCAACATTTGAGGTAAGTCCCAAAGTTGTCCCTAACATTTCAATCGTCCTATTTAAGTCCTAACGTTTCAAAAACGTTAGGATACATAGAAATAAATTTTAATTTTATCCTTTAATAATATCAATTTTTTACTATACACAGTATTCAATTATTTTTTAATCACATCTAAATAAAATACACTTAATCATATTACTTTCATTCTAAATAAATTACTGTCTTATTTTTTCTTCTTTTTTCTGATTTACATAGTGGGGAGAAAAATGTCATAGCGTCCGTTGCTTAAAGAATTATGTTTCTCATTTCCCCCCTTTTTTTATTATTTTAAATATATCTATTCAAAAAAAGCCTCTCTATTTTAAGGATTATTAATTACAATATAATATTCTCTGGTGAGAATCTATCACTGCAATAATAATAATATCATAGAACACCAAAAGTATACTCAAATTTTAACACAAAAGGTTAAATTGCTTCTGCCTATAGCCTCCAAACTGTAGATGCACTGCAAAAGGTCACTGTCTTTAACAGTGTAAATTATGCCAAGTCATTTGTTTTAAGTTTTAACTGCAATCATAAAAATGATTACTGCCTATAAGAGCATATTGTATAGAAAAATTTTTACATGTTCCATTTGCTTTAATGAAACAGTACTGGTATAGCAAGTATGGTTCGGTTGGATGTAACAGGTTTGTCCTTGGAATTTGTCCAAAAGGATAGAAAGGAAAGTTGTCAAGACAGCCACGTTGAGCTTGGATGAATGCATGGAGAAGTCACTAAAGTCGAGTTTCGCAAAGTAGGCCACATACGGCGTGAAACAGTTGGACTAGAACTAAATACTAATCATGAATGGGCCTTGCGAAATTTGAACAAAACCACTGATAGGTGCAATAAAGTCCCATTAGGTTGTGGCCGAGTTTATTTTGGTCACAATGAATGAATCCTCACTTAGTCACTTTATGTAGTCAATTTGGCATTTCTAATGGAATTAATAATTTATATTATAAACAAATAACAATAGTAAATAAAGTAGATATTAATTCAAAAATAATAGTGAAAATTATATAAAGCCAAACAAAAATAATAAAGTTTCATAAAAAATATGTATTAATAAAAATGATTAAAAAAATTATATGAATAATGAGTACTTAAAGTTTCATTACAAAAATACAATAATATACATTAGAGAACATTAAAAAGAACTCTAAGCAAAAACATTTATACTATTAATATAAAAAATAAATAAAAAATTGATAAAATTAAAATTTAATAGAATACTAATAATAATATTAAAAAATATTTATTTATGAAAAAAATTTAAGAATTTTGATGATTATTTTTGGTATTTTTTATTGTAGATAAAATTGAATGGCAAAATTAGTAGAATGTCAATTAATTTTTTAATTTATAAAGTGAACGCAAAGTAGCTTTTGCTGAACGGGAGTTTAAACCCAAAATCATGTTCGCGTTCAGAAGAAAAAAATTAGCCAAACAAAAATTACAACGTTTAAAAAGATTAAACGCACTTTTTGTGCTTCTAACGTGTTTACCAAACACACCTTTGGATATATTCATCAAGATAAACTTGCCGCCATTATAAATAAAAAAAAATCTATGGGCTAGTATGTTTATTGAAATTTGGCCAGCGTTAAACTATCAAAAGAAAAATGATTAATTTTATACCATTAGATATTATTTTACACCATTAAAAATATTAATGATAACTAATTAATGACTAAACATCACAAATTCTATTGACCTCTTAACACCCCTGTTAAAAATAATCTCCTTGAAAAAGCAAGAACTTACAATCCTTCAAAAATGATAAAAAAAAATAATTGACAATTTTACGAACTATGATTGATTTATAAATTTTAATAATTGTTTTAGAATTAATTAAGAATAACGGGCACAATATCATACTAATACAAAAAAAGGCACACAAAAAATACTAATACCAAAAAGAGATCATGATTACTTGATTAGTAAAGGTTTCTAAGTTTTATAATCTTTAAGGTGTTTATTGATCAAATATTGTGATAGGTATATAGATAGATAAGGAAATCATATAACTTTTTTTTTTTAATTTGCATACGGTATTTTTTAACATATTAAAGATTAATTTATCGTGGATTAAAATTTTATTTGAAGATTTGCAGTCAAAAT
>NC_029779.3:43150274-43172407 GCF_000817695.3 Arachis duranensis | reverse complement strand
ATATTTTTTTTTTCAAAAAATAAAAAACTTTTTATTATTAAAAAAATTATTTTTTTTATAGACACTAAAATAATTTTTTAAAAAACTAAAAATTAATTTTAAAATTTATATCAAACATTAATACTATATATTTTTATAAGCTAAAAATTAAAAAAAAATAACTTGTAAATCTATCTAGACGCCCCATATCTACTTTTGGCCTTGTGGGACTACCTTCGGCGTTAGTGGATTAACATAGCAATAGCATAATTGAATTTAAAGATACTACTGATTAAATTAAATACATGGAATTGTAACCAATAAATAAATAAATAAATAAATACATGGAAATATCAACCGGGACCAAAAAGAGGTATGGAATTGAATGTTCTAGTTTCATACTTCATTGTATTCAGCTTTTATCATAACAAAGCATGGAATTTATTCTTCACACTTATCATGAATATGTCCCCATACGTAATCTCTAAGCATATCATGTCTAATTTATATGTCCAAAAATTATAAAAAAAAGTGATATTGTCACTTTTTTATTGTGTGATTTTTCTTTTCTCTATTTTTTTTATTTTCGTTATTTTATTTTCTATAGTGATAGAAGAAACTTTTCATGGTGAGGATAATTTCATAAGAATATAGATGAGTGATATTATTAATTTAAAGAATAATAATATACACTTCCAAATTATAAAAATCTTTGATATAGATGAACTCTTAGGTAATGTTTATCATGTTTTTTCTTGTATTAAAATTTCAGTCTTTATCTTTAAAATTCTAGTACTTTTAAAATATAAAGATACAAGAAACTGAAAATTTTTGGAATGAAAATTAAAATTTTAATAATATTTTATTCTTAAAATACTCTTATTTAAAATAATTAATTCTAATTTTATTTTTTGTGCAAATTAAATTAGAACTTCATTTTTATTTCAGTCTCTGTCTCTTACTTTACACCAAATACAATACTAAAACTTATTTCAGTATCTATCTCTCAGTCACAATCTCTAAATCTATATCTCTCTTTCAAACACTACCTTAAGGCTTAAGCAAAACTGCTGGATTGTTACTCTCAAATTTCAATTTTATTATTTTACAAGACATGTTTCTTTTGTATAGTTGTCCTTATTTTCTAGGTTTTGGGTGTATTTTCCTTGTTATTGATCTTAGCTTCTTACAGTTACTTGGTCTTCAGTTAAAGAAGGTTCCTGCCATCAATTGCTGGATAGTTTTTAGAGAGGTGAAAGACCAAAAAGAATACAGATTTAGTTGCATTTGGAAATTTGGAAATTATTCGAGACAAAAATACAAAAACAATAGATACAGAGACTCATTTAGTTATAGAAACAGAAACAAACACAATTGTTTTGTCTAATAGATATAAATAAGAACGATAAACTTCAGGAACAATAATGGGCAGCAAGAGTATGATCAATATATTAAATAATGCTCTGCTTGGACAGTTTGTATTTTTAGACAGAAGTTAAGTATATTTTGTGTCTCTTAAGTTTACAATTTTTTAAAAAAAAAAACTCTTAACGTTTAATTTCAATTAATATTATCCCTAACATGTTTAATTTGTGTCAAAGCTATCTCTAGATATTTTGATTTGTATCCCTAATATTTTAGATGTAATTAACGTGTGAAGATAATTTTGACACAAATAAAAAATGTCAGAGACAATTAAATCTAATTAAACATTATGAGTATTTTTTAAGAAAATTATAAACGTAAGAGACATAAAGCATATTTTATACTTAAGATAGAAATGAAAATTGAGCAATAGTATGGCAATGTTTCCACACTTCATGCACCGAAGTCTAAAGTTCGGGCAGCACTCACACCCATTCCCATTGTGGCAACATTACATTTTCCGTTGAGCATTGCACATTGCTGTCCTCATTTTGCTTTGTTGCCAATCATAACATAATGCTACAACATTGAACGTGTGTGAATGCCACCAGAAATTACAGATAGAGAAGCAAAAGAAACAAGCATTTGAGCATAAATGAACTATGATCTAGTTGACTAATTTCCCATTTGCATTTCCATAGGATTGCCCAAGAAAACTGGGATTATAGAGTTAAAATGATGAAACAAAAACATGCAAATGTATACACAAACTTTTTCATTGCACTAAATCTGACAATCCATCAGTTAGGAAGATTGAGATGAGAGTTTCAGGCATTCACTCTGGCACCTCCTAAGGCATATGTCATTCCAATTAGGTACCTGATGCTGGTTAACACAAACAGTGCGAGCGCAAGCGTCAGCACATGCATCAAGGTCAGATACACCACAGACAGTGACACAAGTATCAGGAATGGGGTCCTTTGAGAATGAGCCAACCTTCTTCAACATCCTCTTCGATGTGCATACCCTTTCGCAGACAAAGATTTCATCGGAGCTCCTTTCTCTTCCCCTTGTGCTCTTCAGCCTCTGCTCCTCTGCATTCCTCTTCTTCACCCTAAAAGCTTGTCCTGCAACAACCAAAGGGATTGCAGCACCCAAAAGGGACCACCAGAATTCCCCCATCTCTAAATATACAATGTCAGCTACCTTGCTTCTAATTATAAAATTTCTAGTTCAACTCGTTCATCAGGATTATCCAACAAAATAACTAAACAACAAGAACAAGTCAACAACAACAACAACAAAGCTTCATCCCACTAGGTGGGATTGGTTACATGGATCAAGCACGTCATTGAGCCCTATCATCTATCATGTCTAGAGTGATGTTGTTTAAGCTTAGAGCGAACTAAATCAATTGAAAAAAAAAATCCCAAAATCAAAATCTTTAGAGCGAACTAAATTCCTCAAATTTATCAAACAAAGACAAGTACACCAAAGATTTATATAAAGCATATGTCACTGTTCCATCTATCCTAGTAGACTCATAATAATTTCTTTTATTACTAATAAAAAGAATGAATTATTACATTATCCTTGTCTAGAATACGTAAAAACATCGTAATTACAACAGTGAGAATGAAAATTGAAAAAAATGAAAATGCCAAATCAAGTGAAGCATTTTAACAAACAGATAACGTGCATTCTGGGGGGAGAGAACAAAGTAGTGCATATGCATTTGCATTCTCCACATAGATGCTTCAATTGTGCAGGAGTAAGTAATAACAATGCAATAATAATAATCAAAACAAGTTGCAACAAAGGAATTAAAAGAAGAATAAGCAAACAGAAGTTGAAGAGAATATTATTATGTAAAACAGAACTAAACGCAAGAAATGGGGAATTTAAAAAAAAAAAAAGAGAGAAAGTAGAATGAATGAGTGAATGTGTAAGAGAAGAAAGGAAGGATTACCGGCGGTTGTGGGATAGAGCGGAATTGAACCGTCGGCGAAGGCCAATCAGTAAAACGGTAAACAACTAAACACAGCTTTCTTTTCTTTTGGACTTCTGATTTTGGGGAAGGATGAAGAGTTTAGAGTTTTGACTTTTGAATAGTAATTTTTATTTAAAATTTTAATCTGAGTAAGACATATAAAACAGGTCTCTCCAAAATTTGTAATAAATAAGTTTCAAGTTTTATAATAAAATAAAATAAAAAATTTAATTTTGATGCGCCATGGGTATAAAATAATTTTACACATATATCTAATTATGTAATATTACATCAATAAAAATAGAGAAAGTATGAGGAGTCAATGGAATATTCGTACAATGTGTACAATAAAAGTTTAGGGAGTATTAGAGATATGATACATTAGTGTTATTCTTTTCCATCAGTTAAAGCTTTTGGGACGAGGTCAAGAGTTCGATCTTTGGTGAACCCCAAAATCAATTTAAACTTTTGGAATGAATGATTTCATGACCTAAAATATTTATTATCTCTAGTACTCAGATGGTTATTTTAAATAGTATGGATGATGTTCATTTTATAACTCAATAATCTATTCTACTCGCTAGCAATACTCATAAAAATAATAACATTTTATATTGACCATGTAAATGGTCAAAAAATGGATGTAATTGCACGTAAAACGCTTTACATTATTAGTGTATTAAAATTAAACTCTAAAATTATTGTTTAATGAAATAAAAAATACGAGAAAGTCTAGGGGCAGTATTTTTATTGAAATCTGGCTAGTACTTAACCGTCAAAACAAAAATAAGTAATCCTACATTATTAGATATCATTTCACACTATTAAAATAAGCATTACATATCACAAATTTTACTTACTCCTAGCACTCCTCAAAAAATAAATTAGTTTCGCATGTAAACATTTATCTCAATTTTTTCAAGTTTTTTTTATATTTTTTTCAAAAATAATTCTTTTGGAGATGCTCCTCCATTCAAACCAAACCAAGTCATGTGAGGTATAGACTATAGAGTTTAGTAATATCAATCATGTGTTATTACACAGATAATCCATTTTCATTATGATAATCGGCATTTTTAAGAGTGCCTTTAGAGGGATATAAAAAACAAAAATAGAGATAAAATCATTAAGTAATATGTTTGATTGGACAAATATACACTAAGATAAATATAGGAAACAAAAAGTTAAATTACTTTTTTTATTTTTATATTTTTATTAAAAGTTAGGTGTTTATACAACTTTTAAATTTCTAATTTATCATGCTATTTAAAAAATTTAACTTGACAGAATCTACTCAAACATATTTATTAGTGGTGTGATTATGAATGTAAACATTTTTATACAGTTTAGGATAAAGTATTGTTTTGGTTCAACGTTTAGAGTGAATTTTATTTTGGTTCCTAATATTTTAATCGTCTTATTTTTATTCTAAAATATTTAAAATAATATCAATATTATTTCTCCAACAAATTTTTCACTAACAATTAACTAAATTGATATAACTAAAGTGCTCAACCTATTCTCTCACTTTTATTTTTTCAATAAGTTCAAATTTTATTGTTTTATTCCTTTCTTTCTTTTCTTTTTATATTATTAATTCTCTAAAAAATATTTGAGAAGGAAAAAGAAAAGAGTAGGACAATAGAATTTGGATTTATAAAGAAAGTAAAGGTGAAAGAAGAGGTTGAACAAATATAGTTTTAACAAAAATATTACTAACAGCATATCAATTTTGTTAAAATTTTGGTGAGCAATTTGATAGTGAAATAACATTATGCTATTTTAAACGTTTTGGGATAAAAATAAAAAGATTAAAGACTAAAATAATATTCATTCTAAATTTTAGAGACTAAAATAATACTTTATCTCAATTTTTGCAAGAATAAAATACATTAGAAAAATATATTTTTGTTTTATTTAATATTAAAATTGGCAAAACAATTAACTCCAGTGAAAAAAATAACAAAAGGTAAAAAAGAAACATAGACAAAACAGATTTGTCCTTTAGTAAATTATCCAAATAAAGACAACAACAACAAAAAAAATACCCTAAAAGAAAAGGATTGTCGACTTATTTTTTTAGTAATGGAAGTTACTGTTTTGTTATCCTTAGTTATGAGAAAGTTGGGTGTTTTAATTTAATATGGTGGTGATTTTTTTTAATTGTAAAAACCAAATTAGAGACTCAGATTTGGGTGAATTAAAATTTTAAATGAAATTTGAGGATTAGATTTTTAGATTGACGAGTTTGAATTTGAGATTGCAGAAGGGTCCAATTTTTAGGTGGTTGATTTTTTTTATCATTAAACAAAATTGCGGGTCAAATTTATAAAATTTAAAAAATAGACTCTCCCATTTCTTCTAATATAACCTTCACAGCTGAGTGAAAGTGTAAAACACACTAACTCCTAATAACTACGCAAAACACAACCATCTCTCTAATATAAAATTAAAAAGTATACTAGTCCTACTAATAAGCAGTTCACATTAATCAAAATAAGAGCAGTAGTTTAAATTGGTTTTAATAATATTTGTTTTGAATAAAATTAGAACTAATACAAAAATTCAGACAAAATAGTTATTAATATTTTAGAATATAAGATAAATTAATCTCTAATAAAATTTTAAAAGTATATTAATCATATAATTTTTTAATTTTTAAATAATTTATTTTTTTAAAATACTAAGAACAAATTGCCAAGAAAAAATATTAAATGATAATTTATTTTCTAATATTCTAAAAAGTGAATTACCCAAATATACCCAAACATGCTTCATTTATAATTTCGTATATTCTACATTGAATAAGGTGACACAAGGATGAAGCTTGATCCACTTTTCAGCAGAGTTTTTGTTAGAAAAAAAGATATCAATTCTTCTTGCATTGCACTCAAGTAAAAGTAATTAGGTCATTCTGGTTTCATTCTTTATTTTCTTCCAAATTGGAGACATCAGAGATCAGACATTGACATAGACCTTTGCGTGAAGTAGAAATAAAATATACTTCTTATTACATTAAGTTAATTAATTAATTAAAATTCATTATTCATATAGGTTAATTCTCATTCTCATTCTCATCATTGCATCATGCTCCATTGTGAGTGAGAGAGAGAAAGAAAGGGTCTTCTTATCTCAATCTCAATGTAATTCAGTTCTGAAGAGTGAAAAGCATAGCTCCTACCATAGTAAGTTCTTTACCAAAACAACAAGAAGAAATTCTCTTCTATGCTTCAAACTCATGAGAACCTTAGCTTTGAATCTTATTTGACTAGAGAGTTCAAAAGCGCATTCTACTGTTCTGTCTTTTCTTCTTTTCCTTTTTTGTTTTAATCTTTGTCTATTGCTTCTGAGAAATCGGAATTTTTCTGTTTAGTGGTTAATGTTTGGTTGGGAAGAAAACATGTGAATATTAGTTTGATTTTTGAGGTTTCTAGTGTAGTAACGGAAATTAAAAATGAAAATATAAAAGGGAAATCTTTACTTTGTTCTCATTCTATATAGAAATTTCAGGGTAGCAATAAATAAATCCGATTCCAGGTCAAGAACAAAGAGGCTAGGTTGATCACGATCAAGTTTCTTTGGGGTTTATCTGAGTAGAGGGTAGGTCTTCATATTCGTTTCCTTTTCAACTTCATAGATGCAACGTTTAATTCAGTTTAATGGAGTTAACAGACTGAGATTTATTTATTTCTTTGTGTGTTTTGGGAATTTAAGTTTGTTTTTGTATATATATGATTTTAGAATGTTTAATTTGTTGTTGTATATTTGTTTTGGATCCAGGGAATACTTGACTTAAGATGCCAGGAAAACCCGAATCAGACGAGTGGCGGGCGAAGCGAAGCCAGCAGATTCAGTTTCAAGCTTCCATTTATGCTCAGCCCTGGTGGCGCGGCGGAGCTGGTGAGAATTCCCCAAAATCATCATCAGTAGATCAGCAGTTGAATGGTTCATCAGCCATGAATGGTGGCACAATCACAACACAATCAGAGACTAATGAAGTTGTTGGTTTCAATAAACAGATGCAGTCGTTGATTTCTCAATCACTACCTGGAATTGATAACTCAGGTGTCTGTATTTTGGCATAATGCATAGATGTTCTGGTTTTGAGTAAGTATAACACTTTCCCAAATCGTATCCGTCCCGGATTTGGCTTCTCTAAAGTGAGTTTATTGGTAAAGTGGGAAATCCAAGAGGATAACTAACATTTCATCATTTGGTGAGTCCTATACATGATGAAAGCTATTGATTTAACATTGGTTATTCATTAACAGTTAACCCTTTACTTTATCACTTTACGAACATCAACATGCTTACTTTAGAGGAGCCATATTCGTCCCTTTTCTGTCCCATTAATCGCTGCTCACAGAGAGAGTGTGTGTGTGTGTATTAAGATCAAATGACAACGATGTCAATTTAAGTATATGTTACACTCTTGAATAGCTTTTTGCTTGTGTAATTGTTTTAAAAAGTTCAACCTGTTGGATTAGAAACTTTTATCTTATAGATCTATATCTAGAAAATTTCATGTGAATTCATAATCATTTGCTATACTTTTTATATCCTTAAAAATCAACATAATATATATGTTCAGAATATAATAAACCAATAGTTCTTCAGTTGCATGCTTATTGATATCCGATTTCTTGAAATTTGGTATAAATGATCTTTATATATTGTGATTTGATGGTTAAATTGTTAAAATATACTTCCTATTAAGTTATTGCCTATCTTCCACGTGGCAAGAGGTGATTAGTGAGAGAGGAGAATTATTGTTTTGGTAGACTGAGTTGAAATAACTTCAGGTCAGTTGCAATTTTGCTACTGCAGTTTCTCCAACCAATTGAACGTTCTCACCTTTAATAGGACTCTTTGTCATCAATGAGTTCCATGCCCTTTAAATTAGGGTTTAATTGTCATAAATATAAGAAACTTATCTACTATATGTAACCTTTTTGAAAGGGAGGAATTTGTATCTCAAATGATGGTTTTTGGTTAGTTAATTGTCTTTTTGTCTTGGTTTTGGTCAAAAGAAAAAAACGGTTATCATTTGATCTATGTAGCCGGCTCCACTTATTGGGATAAGAATTTTGATTAGTTAACTGTCTTTTATTTTCATTTTTTATAAAAAATAATAATAAATAAAGTGCAATTGAACCTAAATAGAATATAGGTAGGGAATTGCATGAGGTGCATAGTAGAATTTACTAGGAACTGAATTGTGCTTTTGCATAGACACTGGAATGTTATATGAATATGATATTTATAAATATTTTGATTGTTGTTCTCAGGTGAAGATGTTACCAAAGAGCACCAGAACATCAAACATGCTTTTTCCTCAACCCCATTTACCATGGTAAAACACCTTGGTCCGAATTCCGAGAATGAAAGCATTGGTCATTCAATTGTAAGACCTTTGGAACTAAATTTTTCAGTCATATGCAACTATGGCATGATCCTTTGTTTACCGAGTTTATAGTGCATAAATCTAGTCCATATTCTGTTAATCTTCTTTTTCTTTGTTTCTCCATTTTCTTATTTTTCGGTTTACAGAATCTGGAACCATGTGTTTGTATAGTATACACATTTATTATGTTGGTTTAAAAGTAAAACAAACATAATAGGAGTTCTGAGTATGATGCAGGTTTTAACTTCGCAAGCTTATTTTGATGCACATTATGGTGGAGGCTTGACACCCTATGGGCAACAAACTATGGTATACTATCTAGGATTTTCCGTACAGTGTTTACGAAAATGGTTATCACTCGAACACTCCTCTCTCTCTGTCTCTCTCAGATATTCTTTGCATAAATAGCAGACCATAATTAGGCATAGTTACCAAAATTGCTACATAACAATAATTATGCAAACAAGAAGACATGTCTTATCACTTGTTCACTTAGAATTAATGCATTTCAGCAATGCTAAAACTGTAACAATAAGCATTGAATGCCTTTTTGTTCTATTCCATTCTGTAAGCTGGACTCTTCACGTCCTTTAGGCGGTAATCGCTGCAAATGTGTTACCTTTCAGGATGGTTTTCCTTTTCTCTAATGGATTTCTGTGCTAAGTTATATTCAATATTCTTATTCAATCAATTTAGTGAAATGTTACTTTAGGCTCCGTTTGGTTAATGTCTATGTCTATCAGAGACATGGATACGGTGGTACATGTACACCATTTGTTTGTTTGCTGAGACATAAAATTTTAAAAGACACGGTTACACACAGATGCACATAAAAGACATGTATTTAGTGTATCTCTTTCAAGCTGTGACACTAAGACACAACCCATGAGACGCAGATTTTTCCAATTATATCCCTAATTATTTTTTAAAATTCCAACCATTGTCCTTTATCTTTAACAACTTGAGTTGTTTTAGTTTGGGGATAAAATGGACTTTTGAATTAAATACATGTGTCTTGTGTATTATCACCAAACATGTTATAAAATTTGTGTATCTTTGTGTTCATGTATATTTGTGTCTTTGTGTCTATGTCTCTATTTTTTTAAGACAACAACCAAACACTGCCTTATTGATGATTTATTTCTAGTCCTAACAGCTGTTGCCATGATTCTAGATAAACCCTCAGCTGTATGGGATGAACCATGCTAGAATGCTTTTGCCACTTGAAATGGAAGAGGAGCCGGTTTATGTCAATGCAAAGCAGTATCATGGTATTCTGAGAAGAAGACAGTCACGTGCTAAGGCCGAGCTCGAAAAGAAAGTGATTAAAGTTAGAAAGGTACATTTGATATCCAAATTGTTCAGAAAGTAGCATCTTGAAATGAATGATTCTATTGCTACGAGAATGGGGAGCTTGTAGAAATTCATAACAATCAGAGTCCTGAGCAGTATGTCTTTAGATTTTAGAACACTTTAGGAGTTTTGAATATCAGAAGAACATAAAAGTTCTGTTACTCTTGATATGAGAGTTGAGTTTATGTATTAAGGAAAAGTCACCTGAACATCAGTTTATCTTTAAATATGCTTCTCCGTTCCACGACGATTAGTAAGTGGAATAATTCTGCATAAGCATATCTGGTATCAGCTAGTCTATGATGATAACATTTGGATCATACTACTACTGTTACTTGTTTTCGGATAAAATCTGAATCCGTCCTTTAAATTACTTTTTTGGGTGGGCAACTTATCCATTTTAAGATTACCTTCACAAAGCATAAGTGTGACCTAAACAGTTTGGACTTTGGACACATAGGATTTGAAATTGCTTATATAGGAGGTCCTTTATGATAAGTCAGTTAGATGGAAATTTTCAAATTTTTTACTTCAAATTATATACTGTGAGAGTCTAGAAGGGGAACCTTGGAGCAATAGGTGAGTTGTCTCCGTGTGATCTCAAGGTCATGGGTTCAAGCCGTGGAAATAGCCACTGATATAATTATCGGGTTAGGCCGTGTACATTACACCCTTTGGGTGTGGCCTTTTCCCGGACCCTGCGTTAACAGCGGATGCTTTTATACTGTGTGAGTCTAGCATTGTGTTTTTCTCTGTACATGATCATGGTCATTTAGTGCGGTAAATATCACAAATGACCATGATGCTTATTGAGGCTTCATCATTCCTCACACTAGTAGGTGTTTGAGTGAATGTTTTGCATAACTTTAGATCTTTCATTTGTGTCCAATAATAAGTGATAGTTATTACTGATGGTTGTAACTTGTAACTTGTTTCACTATTTTCTTTTCTTTCAGCCATATCTTCATGAGTCGCGTCACCTTCATGCTATGAGAAGGGCAAGGGGTAATGGTGGTCGCTTTCTTAATACAAAGAAGCTTGAAGGCAACAACAACAACAGTATAAACCCCTCAATGGAATCCGGAAGCTCCCTTTCCACGGCTACTTTACATTCCAACAATGATCACTATGTTGTGTCGCAGTCCATGGTTCACGACATGGAGAAAATGCAGAATTTCACCATTGGTTTCCATGGTAGCAATGGTCTGTCCTCAATGTACCATTCACAGTTTAATGGAAGAAATGAGGGACATTGCTTTGGTGGAGAAAGGCAAGGCATGCTTATGCATGGAGCCCCAAATGGGGCTATTGAATGACATCTCCCCCCAAGTTGGTGGTTCCCTCCAGCACATGGCGACTCTAAAGGTAACCTGAAAACACTTTACAACCTTGTCTATTTGTTCTAAAGATTATTGTGGGTAAAAGTATTCTAACATAGTAGTATTTGATACATATACATGGATAGCAGACATGGTTTTAATCCGAAATCAAAAGCATGTCAACAACCTTATCATCGAGTTTTATTTTGATGCACTGATAGTGTTTTACACCGTCGTTCGATCACATCATTCTTTCAAATGACTATTCATGCAATCAATGTAAAGGTAGTTATTTTTGTTGATGTGCCGTTACACGATTGAATGCACATGTAAAACTGTTTTACACTAACAGTGCATAAAAATTAAATTCCTTGTCATTTTGAATATAGAAAGTTTTTAGTAATGGAAACAAATATAAGACATACCCATGATAAGAAGTTTTACAAATCTACTTGTAAATAACTTTATACTTTGAAACTTTCCTTTACATGATTAAGAGTGTTGTGTGTTTGTCCATTATTGCTTTAAATCTTATATAAGGCTAATATTGTTGCAGATGAAGTTGGTGAGCTTTGTCTCATCCAACTTTGGAGGAGACCACCGTTACAAGAGAGTTTCATCTCAGGCAACTCATTCTTGGCTCAGTTAAATGGTGAGATCAATAAGGAAGGTTCATGGTTCAATCCATGCCTTCTTTGGTCTCCCTTTATCTCAATTTCCCTTCACTAAATCCATTTGTAAAATGGATGAAGGAAAGAAGACAAATAACTTTGATTTCTGAACTATTTGTGACTTGGATGTGGACATATAATATTTAAATATGGGAGATATTTGAAACTGGATTTGAATGTTCATAGGACCGTACATTAACATCATTTTGCGTGAAAATTTCATAATGTTGTGTTTCTTGACATGCATCTCCCTTAATTGGTGAGTATTTAGTGGCTATACTTTCATATTTATTTGCTTTTGTATTTTTTAACATTGATAGTAATGATTGATGAATATTATTAAGTATTAAAAGTATACATACTATTTTTTTCAAGTCATTATGTATACAATAATAGAGTTGTGCTGAGTTAATTTATTTCAAATCATATTTTTTTCAAGTCATTATGTATACAATAAAAGATTTTTTTACCGCGACTAAGTTAGTGTGCGCGAGTGTATTATTACTGTATTTGTAATTTTGTATGACCGAAAAAAAAAACCATAATAATTAACCATGTTCTTAACCCAAAACAGGTTTTCTTCTAATGAAATGTTTATAACACATTACTATGAATTTTATATTTCACTTTCTGACTTTAATCCAAAATTTGAAGTCGATACAACTTTTTTGGAGGCCAACAAATCTTCTACCATGTCACTGCCTCAGTGACAAAGAATTTCGACATTTGAAACTCAAAAAGTTTAAGACATTGAATATTTTTACATTCACAATTTTTTATTTTTTCTTAACTTCCTCTCTCTCAATTGCTTCTCTCACAAGTTTAAAATACGTGTAACTCTTTTAATTTTTTTTTTCCTTTTCTCTTATCTAGATTTTTTCTTAACCATCTAATTAAATGGTTAATTAAGTCATTTATATATTATATATACATTTAATAAATTATTTGTGACATTATCCTTGTGTCATGAATCTCAACTATTGCTCTAAACATCTAATCTCCAAATCTGAAGAATCTCATCACATTATTCAGCATTGTTTTTTTGTTCATAAGCTTTCATGATCTCATCTATCATCTATGCGTACTATATCCATTTCAGATGGCTTCCCTTAATGTATCAAGATTCTAGGACCATAACTCATTTTTAATTATAATATGACAGAAAGTGTGCACTGTCTCCATTTGTGAATTAAAAGTTTCCTTGAATACATACACTGGAAATTAAAGAAACAATTTGATAGATTAGAGCATATTTTAAACTAATATGCCGCATTTAATTTAATTCTAAATATTATTTTAGCATTGCTACATATACAAGTTGTATGTGATTCATGTACTAAGTACTAACCAAGTTTTCAATCGCAAGGTAGGTTCATTTATTAATTTTTTTTTTTTTCGCTGTGTTTCTCAATTTAATTTTCATATTCGATTTTCTTTTATTTGTTTGTTTTTCTATTTATACAAACTCAAATATGTTATTTGAGTCATTTATAAATCTGTTATTACTGAAGGTAAAATTATGTATTGTAATGTTGAGCAAGAAATTAGTTAAATGAAATTTAATTAGGAAAAACTCATTTATACATATTTCTTGAATCTACCTGCCACTCATTGGATTCTTTTCTTTGAATTATTGGGTAACCACCAAAAACACCCCAAATTATTCATCCACTAACAAAAATACATCCGAATTTTAGTTTCAACAAAAATACTTTCAAATAATTTTAAAACGCAACAAAAATGCCCAACAATAAATATGTATTTTAGAAAATACTTTAGAAATTAAATTTTGATGAAATTTTTTACAAGTATGATTATAAAAATGAAATATTATTATCCTTAAAATTTGATAACTTTTCGTTAAGTATATATATTTTGTAATTTTTTTTAACAACCAATAATATTTTTAAAAAATCACAAAAAATATATATTTAGCAAAAATTTTTAAATTTTAAAAATAATAATATATCATTTTTTTAATCATACTTACAAAAAATCGCATTAAAATTCAAGATCTAATGCATTTTTAAAATGTTAAATTTTTTGCAAGATTATTAAAAAATACATTAAAAATTAAAATTTTATATGATTTTTTACAAATATAATTAAAAAATAAGATATTATTATTCTTAAAATTTGATAATTCTTTTGTTTAGTATACTTTATTTTATTAACAACCAATAAGACTTTTAAAAAATTACAAAATATATATATATATACTTAACAAAAAAAATTACCAAATTTTCAGAATAATATTATCCCAATTTTTTTCACATCAAAATTCAATCTCTAAGACATTTTCTAAAAATATATATTTCTAGTTGAACATTTTAATTGCGTTTTTAAATTATTTAAAAATAATTTTATCAATAGTAAAATTCAAATATATTTTTATTAGTATTTGAATGATTTAGAGGCATTTTTAATGGTTAACCCTTAAAAAAATATGCCTCCACATGGAAGCTATGGCTATGGACACATTACAATATTATAATTGTTACAATGATTTAATTAGGCAAGTTTGTTCTCACATAAATAGTTACGTACGGTCTAAATCAAATGTGTGGTTGCAATTTTACATAAATAAAATTTCCTTTTCTCTTCTAGCTCCTCGATATTTTTTTTTCTTTTCCACTTCTCTCACACCTCTCTGCCTCTTCAAAATCATGTTTTGTTTTGAAATTTCAATTAGAATAGAACAATGTGCTTCACTTTACTAGAACATTCAAAACAGAGAAACAACTAAAACAAATGGGTCTTAACTAATATCAATCCAGATGTTCCTTTTTTTTTTCTTTTGTCTTGATATTTACATTTCCATGGAACATCATTCCTTTAGTGGCACTTTGCTCCTTCCCTTGAAAAAAAATCTGTCACAATTGATCAAATACTTCATTAGGGCCCTCAAAATAAAAAATAAACCAAAAAAGAGATGATATTTGTAAAGTCCAGTACACAAGCTAACATGCACTCCGTCTCTGCCCTTGGATGGGGTGTGGAATCTTCTAAAATGAATAAATACCACCACATCCAAAGGCGAGAGGTTAGAGTGCACACTTAGTGTACAAGGCAAACATGAATAACAAAACCTTTTTTCTGGAAAATTTGCTAGAAAGCAAGAAATGTTAAATTGTAGAGTCCAATATCTCTGCAATTAACCAATATTACAGTTACAATTCAGAGTGTAAACCAATAAATAGCAGTAATTATGTTAAAATGAACAGAACCACATCCATACCATTGTTGGTTTTTCCTGAACTCAGTAAGCACGGGATATATGTTCTCGAATGCTGTGTAAGTCTCATCTCTCACCTAGAATATGGAAAGAAAAACAAATAAATAATCTTGGCAACATGTACATCAAAACCAAAATGAGAAGAACAGACTAAAAATACGAAGGAATATTACCTTGGCACCTGTTAGCACAATTTTCCCAGAGACAAATATAAGCAAGACTATCTTAGGCTGCTTCATACGGTAAATTAGCCCCGGAAACAGCTCTGGTTCGTACTAACATCACAAACAGCAAAGTTGAAGATTTATTCAACATTTTCTTTAACTTGATGACATGGGAATTGATTGGACATGCAACTTGTTTCATGATTACAATACCATTCATTAAGGTTCACTATTTCCACCATGTTACTTATAAAAATATCATACAAAAGAAAGAAATATAGGCTTCTGCAGCGTTCAATGAAACATTGAGCATAGCCAGCCAGCAGCATCATCACATTAATAACTAAACAAAACCACCTTAAGGTTGTTCAATATCAGTTTTGCATATGGAGTTCAATACATGTCAGATCAACACTCTCAATAGTTGGAGAAACTAAAATTTAGACAACATATAGTTCTCTATATATAATATCTCACAGGGTACCTAACTCAATCTCAATATAATTATTTTTAATGTAGAAGTCATGAGATACGCAAACCAACCCAAAATCCATTAAAAAATAATAATGTTAAATAATAAGTTAATAACTTACACTTGAGAAAGCACCATGGGAATATGCAAGACCCTCAAGTCTTATGGGGAACTTGACATCACAAGAGCCAACAATATTCTGAATCTTGAAATCCTGAAGCATGAAATGAGTCAACTACTATTAGATATAACAGTAGAGAGTGAAAATACTTCGTAAACATAACGAGATATAACATAAGTATTACCTTAAACTTGGCCGGGAAACCAAGCTTCTGGATAATTCGAGCATACTGAAGGAAGAAAATGTAAAATTAGACGATGATGCAAATTTTTAGGAATAAAGAGCATCCTAACCCACCCACCCCCTCTCTTTCCATATGAAGAAAGAAGGCAAATGGATACTCATACCTTCCTTGCGGCCAATTTAGACTGTTGCTCACTCTTCGCTCCAGTACACACCTAGCCGTACCAATGGAATTTAACATTAGGAATGTAAGCTAAAGCTTAAAAGAGACAAATTCAACTAAAGCGACAAGAATCATCCAATCATGAATAAAATCACAAAGCAAGAGCATTATTGAAATCATGGCAGAATACAATGAATCATAAGATGATCAATTAGCAAAAGTAGTTGCATATAAAAAAATTCTCCACCGTTTTATTTGAGGACAGTGATATCCACTACCATCATTTATAACAGAGTACTAGGTTAGTTTTAAGGAACATACCATCTTGCCAGAAGCAAAAATGAGGGCAGTTGTTTTTGGTTCTCTGATCCTCATAATCACAGCAGCGAAACGCTATAAAGGATGATAACACAACTATTAGCACAGTGTACAAGGTTAATTATTGATTTTGGATCAAATATAAACATATGTTTATATGTTTCGAATATAATTTTTATATGTTTCGAAAAGCAAGATACATGGACAAAATGCATGTAGTTCCTAAGCAAACCATAATTATGATAGAGCAAAGTGTTTGTACAGCTTAGAACAATATGCATAAGTTAAATTCAACATCAACTAAGTGAAACTTGCCTTGGGATTGTACTCTGCATTACGAGCTTGAAGTGCAATCGTTTTAAGATCCAACTTACAGTCCAAATTGACCGTTGATACAATATTTCTGGGGTACAAATAATTTGGTTATCAGATTATAAAAGCAAAGTGATTACATATTCCAAGATAAACAACAAAGCTTTAACACATAAAGTCAGCTACATAAACTAAACCTCATTGAAGTGTTCTATTGTAAATTATATAGGAAGACAAAATTATGAAGATCAGATAGATACTCACTGAAGGGTAGGCACAATCCCAGAAGGGTGCTTGGTCAGATCCACTGGTTGGCTACCCTCCAATCCTTGGTCAGCCATGTACCCTAATAATTATATAACATTACACTCGGTCAGTACCAAATTTTCATCCTCGTTTTTTTTCTTGCATAAAAGGAACTATTCCAACCAAAATAATTATTAATATTTAATATACACCATCTCCTCCCCCGCCCCCCAAAAAAAGGCACCCAGATCTTAAAATCTCCCCAAAATAAAAAACTAGGAAAAAGAATGAAAAATCTAATAGCTGAACAAAATTCTTACCACAATACAATATCTTGACCCTTATTCATAACACGAGCAAACATTTTTACCGAAAGAACCCCCAGAAAAATGAAAAGGAACTCAGATCCCATATTTCCCCAAAAAGAATTGAGGAAAGAAACAGTAAAAAAAGAAAACCTAACAACTATAGACAAATTCCCCAAAATTCTGTGTTCTCCTTTTAATTAAATATAAAATAAAAAGAGGGGTTGTATATATATATGTCGATTGAGACAGAGCAAGCGAGATCGGACCTTTGAGGGCAAAATTAGGTTCGGATTAAGGTTAGGGGTAGACGAGAATCTACAAATCTTGAAAAATTGAAACTTAATTGAGGAGGGGAGTGTAAGAGAGAGTGGAGAAAGCGGGAAGGATTCGAAAGAACGGTTCTTTTATATGAGAAAGAGATGCGATGTTAATATGTTATATAGAGAGAGAGAAGATAGATTTGGGAACAAGATAGAGAAAGTGAAAGAAGGTTTTGTTCGTTGGTTGTGTGTTGCGGAAAGATCTGGAGAGCTGAAAGGGTAGGAAGGACAATGTAGCCGCTCCAATCTCTTATTTATAGAGAGGTGTTGCTATAAATAACCCTTTCACACTCGTCAACCAAAATAAATAACCCTTCCCATCTTTAAAGTATTCACTTTTTAATTTGCATATGGAAACAAAATGGTGTTGGACTCTGATTTTGGGGAATACAGGTACTTTATAGCTACGTGGTGTCAGTGATATAGAACTCGAATCATGCGAGTTGCGAGTTCTTCATCAGTAAAAAAATTTAAAATAACAAATAATTTGAAGGGTCCATTTTCTAGTTTCCGAAATTTATATTTATCCAACCACAAGTAGGACCATGCAATTTCTTAAGCAAAATTTTAAAATCAAATAACTCACATAGTTCGATTTGTGTACTCTGAATTTTTTTAATTTTTTAATAGAAATTGGAGGGTGTACTCTAAATTTTTTCAACTTTTTAAACACAAATCGGAGAGTCCGATTTGTATACTCCCACAATTTTAAAAAACACAAAAAATTACCTTGTTAAAACATATCACTCAGTATTTTTTGTTTATTTATTAAAAATTTGTTAAACACACTAAAAAATAAAAAAATCTTTTTTATACAAAAATATTTTTTTATTAATTTAATAGTTCCCAAATAAGTATTTTATATCTTTTTTAAAATATTTTTTTTCTTTACAAAATTTTTTTACATAATAAATAAACAAAAAAATACTTTTATCTTATTTTATCCAAACATAATTGATAGATAAAAAAATCTTTTTATATGAAATATCAAAAAATAAAATTACTTTTATTTTTATAATTTTTTTAAAATATCATTTAAAAAATATATTTTATGAGAATGACGTCCAAACAAGTCTAAATTGTAACTTTTTAAAAAAAATGTTTTTTTTATTTTTATAGTACTTTTATTTTTATTACTAAAAATTTTTTAAATACACTAAAAAATTAAAAAAAATTATTAAAAAATTTATCATAATAATAACACCCAAATAAACACAATTACAAAACATATCCCAAAACTTCAAACATTTAAAAATTAATATTTTAAAAACATAACCAAAAACTTTAAACATTCCATTCCAATCCTTTTTAGTCACTGTACATGATTTAAAAAAAATAGAGGCACATATATGAGACACAATCATAGATAATTGTATGGAATCTAAAGAAAATCAAAGAAAAAGAAATCACAAAATAATTAATAAAAGAAACAACAAGGTGAAAGTAGTGAGAGAAGATGAGGGTGGTGAACAGTACTGAGAGTGAAGAAGAAGAAGGAGGAGAGGGAGAGAATCTAAGAGGAGGAGAGACACCCAGCAACAACAGTTTTGTCTTTTGCAGTGACCTTGAGAGTGAGAGGTAGAAGAAGTGAGATAGTACTGAGGGTGGCGGACGGCGGAGGAGGGTGGCGGAGAGAATGAGAGGGAGGACAGGTAGAGAATTTGAGAGAAGGAGAGGGAGTAATGATCGCGAAGAAAAGCATTATTAATAAAGCCATTAATATAAAATAAACAATTAATTAATTTTAGGTGGAAATTCAGATGTAGATAATTTTATGTGAAATTGATAGTTGAAAATCGTTAAATAATTTTATCAGATTTGACTAAAAAGATTTTCAGTTATTAACGTCATATGAAGTTAATTCACCCGAATTTTCACCTTAATTTTATTATAAAACAATTTGTTAGAAGATAAATGAGTCTTCTTAAAAAAAAATTGGCAGAAACTCACCTGCAGTCGACTGCAGGTGAAGTTGCTTCTGGATGGCCGACACGTGTTACTATATGGTTTAAAAAAATCGGTTTATTTTATATAAATGATTTATTTAAAAAAACCGGTTTGAATTGGACCAAGCAGTTACTTTTATTCCCTTCTTCTTCGTTTCGCACGTAAAATTCGTTCTCTTTCAATCCCTTTAACTAATATGAAACTTTCAATTAGGTATGTTCCTTTTATTTATATTTCTTAATCAAATTTATTATTTCAAATATATTTCTTAATTTATGTTTTTATTCATTCCTCTGTGAATGATGGAAATTATTTAATAAATACGTACATATTTATGTCATCACACCATTTTGATGTTGTTACGGCGGGTAACCGGAGATTAATAAGACAGATGGCGTTGGGTGGCCCGAACGTGTGAAGGCAGAGGACTCCGGATGGATCTGTAACTCGGGAGGCTCCGTCCGACTTGTTCGCGTGGGTGAATGGGGGTGGTACCTGCAAGGACACTCCGATGCCTAAGTTAGCAAGAGTGTAAGCAGGTCTAGAGAGTATTGGGCTTAGAAATACCTGAGGGGTGTCAGTGTATTTATAGTGGTGAGCCAATAACCACCGTTGGAGTAGTGCCGTATCTTTAGGGTGTTAACCGTCCCCATTATCTTTGGGGAGGTTAAGATATGGCTTTACGAAGCGGTTAGAGAGATTTTAGGGGCGGTTACTCATTTGAATGAGTGTTTATCTGCCAGCTAATCTCACATCCGACTTCTTCAGACTAAGTCGTGGTCGATACCGACTTCTTATGTGAAGGTCGGTACTTAGCTAGGCTTAATCCTTCAGATTGGGCCTTTTATTTGGACCTGGGCCTTCATCATTGGGCCAGGGTATAAACAGTGCCCCTACTTGAGCCCAAAGTCTTTTTAGAGTTTGGGTTCAAGTATTTAACTCGGGTTCGTAGCCGACTTATTTGGAGAGAACATGGGTCTTATAAACCGACGTGATTTTCGCGACCCTTTGTTTCTGACAGTTACGTCAATTCAAGCGTCGTGTCCGTTAGGGAAGCATTGAGGGCTTTGGTAACGGTGCAATCTCATTAATGACTGCTCCACTTTTACCATTATGCCCCTTAGCATGTTTATAAATGTTTTCCCTCTCTTTCATTTTTCCGTTTCTGCAATCTTTCAAACTTCCTCTTTCTTTGTTCGTGCTGTATCTACTCGTACTATATTCTCGTGCTCCGGAGACTTTTGCTTCTTCCTACCTTCATTTCCAGAAAGAGGTTAGTTTCTTTCTCCTTCTTCGCACTTTTCGTATGACTTTACTTTGTAGAGAAATAGGTTTGTAGACTTTTGCTCGGTTCCTTTTTCTCCTCTCTAGAGACCTTTGTTTTTGATTTTGCCTTTTCTTTTTCCTTTTGTAGGTTTCCTCATTTTTCTTAGAAAAAGAAAATGGCCTCCGTAGATTGGGTCGATGTTACTGTTCTAGGGGAGGAGCCGTTGGTTGATGCGGAGTTTATTACTCACCTTCGCACCCACCATCGGCTCTGTACCTCGGATGAAGATGAGCCTAAATACGAGTTGCTTGTTCCCGGTTTAGAGGACCGGGTTTGCCATGGGAGAGCCAACGAAACGGCTCCCCATTTCTTTTTTATGTACGAGTGTATGATCACCCGTCTGGGCGTCTTTCTGCCCTTTTCAGATTTTGAGATGTCTGTTTTGCAGCACTGTCGTGTTGCCCCTACCCAGCTTCATCCCAACTCCTGGGGTTTCTTGAAAATTTACCAATTTATTAGCCATGCTCTGGATTTCCCGACTACTTTGAAAATCTTTTTCCATCTTTTTCATATGACCAAACCTTTTAGTGGGCTGAATAATAAACAACAATGGGTTTCCTTCCGAGCCATACAAGGTCGGAGGATTTTTACCCTTTTTGATGAATCTTTTCATGACTTTAAAAATTTCTTTTTCAAAGTGCAAGCTGTAGAGGGTCATCATCCCTTTTTTCTGGATGATAATTCTCTTCCTCGCTTTCCTTTATACTGGCTGGAGGCCTCCCCTTGTGAGAAATATGGTTTGGATGACCTGGATGAGGTAGAGGCTGCCGTCGTGGGGTTCCTCCGAGAAGTGTGGGGGAGGGCCCCCTATTTGGATACTAAAAAATTTCTCCAAGGGTATCCGACCTTTGTCCAATCACAGCTAGGTAATTTTTTCTAGTATGCTGAATTTCCGACTTGTTAACCCAATATTCCGACTTGTTTGATTCTTTAGCT
>NC_029779.3:43144583-43148419 GCF_000817695.3 Arachis duranensis | reverse complement strand
ATAATGAGGCCTTAGCATTGCTAAAGTCATTAGAGAGTGCTGGTGCTAAGCTGCACCAGTAAACCGTAAACCCGGTTAAACTGATTTTCCGTTTTTAACTAAAGCTGATCAGGTAACCTTATAATATCATTTAAGAAGCTTCTAATACTCATATAATGATGATATTATCCTATTATCTCTCTTCTCTCATGAATCTAGTCCGTTTCATCAAACTGGGACTATTTATGAAAAATCGAATCAAAACTCCTAATCGATACGGTTCAAAAACTAGGTTCTTCGCGATTGCATTATCGAGCTTGCCTCAAAGGAGGTTCTAGCTTAAGGATGACATAATGATAATGAGGATTGAGATGCTTGATGATATAACAGAGGTGTTCCCTTTACTGATCTTCCGGAGAAATTCGTACTTTCAGAAAAGATCTCACGTACTCGAAAATCGGGGTTGTTACATTCTACCCTCCTTAAAGAAAATTTTGTCCTCAAAATTTCAGTTACCTGAGAATAAATGCGGGTAATCAGCTTTCATTTTATCTTCCTGTTCTCAAGTGTGCTCTTCTTCTCCTTTTTGTCCCCAAACTACTTTGACTAAGCAAACAGTTTTGCCTCTTAGCTGCTTTTCACTTCTTTCTACGATTTGAACTGGTGATGCTTGATATGTCAAATCATTTCGTAACTGTACTGTCTCTGGTTGTAAAACGTGACTCTTGTCGGGAATATATTTCTTAAGTTGCGAGACATAAAAAAAAACATCATGAAGGTTTGATAAATAAGGAGGAAGGACTATTTGATAAGCTACTAGACCGACTCTTTTAGGTATTTGGAAAGGTTCTATGTATCGTGGGTTAAGCTTTTTAGTCTTAAGGACTCTATCTATTCCAGTAATCGAAGTTACTTCTAGAAAGACATGATCTCCCTCACTAAACTCTAAGGGTCTACGTCTATTATCGGCATAGCTCTTTTGACGGCTCTGTGCGGTCTGGATCTTCTGGCGAATCCCCTTTATCTTCTCAGTAGTTTCTTGCACTAAGTCTGGACCTAAGACACTAACTTCTCCATCGTCATTCCAACACAATGGTGTCCGACATCTTTTTCCATAGAGAGCTTCATATGGTGCCATCCCGATACTTTATTGGCAACTGTCGTTGTAGACGAACTCGACCAATGGCAAACACTTATCCCAACTGCCCTGGTTATCCATCCCACAAGATCTTAACATGTATTCCAATGTCTGGATTGTTCGCTCTGATTGTCCGTCTGTCTGAGGATGGTATGATGTACTCATATGCAATTCTGTTCCTAAAGCTTTCTGGAAAACTCCACAGAATCTGGAAGTAAACCTCGGATCTTGGTCTGAAACAATTGATGAAGGTATTCTGTGCAATCGTACGATTTCTTGAATATATATATTCATTCCAGCCTTTCTGAAGTACAGTCAACTCGAATCGAAAAGAAGCACGCCGACTTTGGCAGCCTGTCCACAATCACCCAAATGGCACTACGTCCTGTTGAGGTTCTTGGAAATCTCGTGATAAAATCCATAGTAATCTGCTCCCATTTCCATTGTGGTATTTCTAAGGGTTGCAGGGTTCCTGACGGCTTCTGGTGTTCCACCTTCACCTTCCAGCAGGTTAAACATCTTGAGACATAATCAGCTACTTTTCTCTTTAAGCCCGGCCACCAGAACATTTGTTTCAAGTCTCAATACATCTTCGTCACTCCAGGGTGCATAGAAAGTCTGCTTCGATGAGCTTCTGTAAGAATCTTTTGTTGCAATTCTCCAAAGTTAGGCACACAAATTTTGTTCTTGTACCTCCATAGGCCACTACGATCCTATCTCATAGCTTCTTCAGCTCCGCAAGCAATGGTGACATCCGGTACGGTGCTATGAAAATCGGTTCGCTTCCAGGTACTAGATCAATGCTGAATTTTATCTCTTGCTGAGGAAGAAACTCAGGTATGTCGTCCAAGAAAACATCAGGAAATTCTTTCACCATTTGGATTGGGAAAACATCAGGAAATTCCTTCACCACTCGGATTTGTTCTAAGCTTACTTCACTGTCATTTGAGCTAGCCGCTAACAGAACGTACCCCTCACAATCACTCCCGTTTAAGGTAACTCTTACAGAATTCAGATATAAGGTATATGACAAAAATGGTTTAATATCTAAACTACCAGACGGAATAACAGCAGTTCTTTCAAAGCAATCAAGGAAAACATGATACTTAGATAACCAATCTAACCCGGGAAAACATGATACTTAGATAACCAATCCAACCCTAGAATAACTTCTAAACCACATAGAGGCAAACAGATTAGATCATGTTTAAAAGTTTTGTTCCTAATAGTGAATGGTACTTGCAGGCACACTAAACTAGTCAAAACATTTTGGGATGCAGGTGTATGGACAATCAGATCAAAGTTCAACTCAGAGAAATCTAGTCCCAACTCACGAGCAATAGTTAAAGAAACAAAGGAATGCGATGCACCCGAGTCATACAGTACAGTTAGAAATCGATCTTTGACAATACACTGACCTTGGATCAGGGCGTCTGATTGCATAGCATCATCAGCAGTCATAGCAAACACTCGACCTTGTTGCTGGGTTCGCGCTGGATTCTGGGTAAACCTCTTTGGGCAGTTCTTAACCATATGCCCTGGTTCGTTACAAATATAACATTTGAATGTTCCAAACAAATAGGATCTATTACCATGATCCTTCCCACACTGCCTACATGTAGTATTCACCTGTGCCTGCTGGGGTCGTTTACCATTATCCTGCCTTAGTCTACCTCCGTTTCCACTCGTAGGGCGAGCAGGAGCGTTACCAGCTTGTGGGTTCCTTCGTTGTGGCACACCAGGGGACTTGAAGTTTGTCCTTCGTGGTTGCCAACTATAGCTATTGTAGTTCCTTGGTGGAAATCCTTGACGACTTGCTTTAGAGGCAGTTACCTTCTTAGCACATTCTCCCACTAACTTGCACTTATTAACCAGCTCAGCAAAATTTCGTATCTCCAATGGGACTACTGAACTTATCAGATCCTCACGAAGGCCCCCTTCGAACTTCAAGCACTTCCATTCTTTAAAGTCAGCAGGATTCCCTTGGCAGATTTTGGAGAAACGGCACAGTCCGAGGGTTACCTGAAACGCGTAGCTCGGTCGTCTGGCAAGACCCGAGGTGAGGGTTCTGTGACCCGAGCTTGATGAGCCGAGCGGCTGGTGGTTGTACCTGCAATGACACTCCGATGCTTAAGTTAGCATGGGTCCAAGCAGATATTTAGTAGAATTAGAGTATGAGTTATACCTGGGTGCTCCAGTGTATTTATAGTAGTTCCTGCCACCAGTACTCAGCTTCTCCCTCAGGCATATAAGTAGCAAACTCCACGGGTTGTCCTTCCGGAACATGCTGCGCCCTCAGTGATCGTTCAATACCTCGAAACCAGTTATCAGCGTCAGTCGCAACGAGTGTACTCTTGAACTTAGGCGGATTAACCTTCAGAAAGGTCGCAAGGGTCATAGGTCTTTCAGGATGCCCTAAGTTGTTCTCATCATTCCCATTTCTCACTCCAAGACGTTCAACAGCCCTAGCCGCTCCTACAGCAGCTTCACGCACTACTTCAGCCACGTCGTTCATGGTAGCCATAAACGTTTCCTGTTCCCTCTCGTAGTTAACATTAGGAATTCCTTCCCGTACGCCTTGTCTCCGTGAACCCATCGTGGTCCCGTTCACACCAAACAATCATTATTAAGGTGATCAGTCTTAACACTTCAAGTCCAGTGTGAACATTCCCAGAATGAAAACACAGAGACAATCATGCAACACATATCACATAGATAT
>NC_029779.3:43141029-43143753 GCF_000817695.3 Arachis duranensis | reverse complement strand
TATTAGTTACGTTCATTTATTTGGGGTCGATTAACAGACGAATAACATAATATAGCGAAGCAGTAAACAAAAGATAAAGACAGAAAGAGAAGGTAGAGACAATAGAAAGCAGAACACAAACAAAAGAATACAAGAAAATAAAACACAGAAATAGCATACAAGCAGACAAACACAAAGAAATAGATCACACACAGAAAGGAATGCAACAGAGAATGATGCGCAGACAAGAATGATGCATGTCTAGTCCTAGTACAGGCCATGAGCTCATGTGTCGGTTAGCACCTGCATTCCCGACATTTATCCGGTCACGAGTTCCCGATTTTCCCGGATACGATTTTCCGTTCAAATAAATGCGCATGTAATTATTAGCAGCTCTATTGAGACCGCCTCTGCGTTCTACTCGCAGGAAATATACTCTTGGGAACGGAAACTTGCTGTAGGTATCCTAGTTTCCCTACAGAAGCTCTTGGGTTGCCTCAAGCAACAGATCATCACATAATCATTCTCATTATCATCATTCATCATCATTCTCATTAATCATCATCATTTTCACATTCTTATGCAGTACCTCTTTCTTTCTCTGTTCAATCATTCTGTACAAACTTTACATCTTTCACTTTTACGACATCTTAATTCAAACCATCTTTATCAAATTACTCTTTTCTCTTGATCTCTTTTCTCTGTTCTGGTTACTCTGTTCTCTGTATCTCTTTATTCTGCTCTGGTTACTCTTTTCTCTGCTTAACGTACATATTTAAAGCTTATGTAAATTTCGGTATGAATAGTTAGCTTGTCCCAAGTATAGGTTCATTAAGTCTATACTGAAACAGTTTAACTTTTCATATTATACCTAACCCTAGTCGCAACTCAATGACTAACTATGTTGCCCTAGTTCGTTCACTAATGTCTATCTGTTTTTCTGTCATTAAAACTTTACAGACTTTTTCTTCGATTTTTATCTTTTCTTTAACTTTTATCTTTTCTTTATCTTTTCCTCACTAACATGTTATTACCACTCCCTAAGTGTTTTATGAAGGTAATTATGAGATTCTGCACTTAAAGTTGTCTTTCTAAAACTTTTACAGAAAACTGCCTTTTCTGCATTATTTTATTATTTTTATTAAAATATTATTTTTAATTAAATATTATTATTTAAAATTTTATTATTATTTATTATTTTATCATTAAAATTTCAAAAATTACCCTAATTTAACTTTTAACCTTTAAAATTCACTTTTTACCACCCGTAACTTTTAATATTTCTACTTTTACCACCCTAACTTTCAGAAATTACAAAATAACCTCTCAAACACCAAAATAATTACTTCTTTGCCCTTTTATGAATCAAAAAGGTGTTCTTCATTGTTCTTCACCACACTCAAAGTGTTCTTCGTGTTCTTCATAAATTCTTCAGATTCTTTCTCTGTTTTCACCCGTTTTTCAATCTTTTCAGCAACCGATTTTTACCAAAATTCATAATAAATTCCCAGCCACTAAAACCCCATCTTTTCCACATGATTTCAACACAAATTGAACCTCAATTTAACTTTTCTACTTTATTTTAACACAAATTGAACCCCAATTTAAGGTTTAGGGTTTCATTTTCCAGCAGCCACAAGAACACAAGTTCATAACTTGAATATCATCAAATTTCATCAAATTTTCACCAAAATTTTAATAAGAATCACTCATATAAACAATCAATTTCAAGCACAGCCAAACCATATCATAATCACACAACTCAAACACAATCAATCAGGATTAAATTCGTCAAACCCTACCTTGATTTGCTGCTCCAAATCCGATTACTCTTTGAAGTGTTCTTAAAGCACTTTTTCCTCCTAAAACACATCAAGAACAACTTTAAATCCAAAAACTCTCAACTGACCAAATCTCACTCAGCATTTTAGGAAGAGATATCTCACCTTAGAATTGCTGGAAATTCACGTTTCTTGGCCCTCAAGTCAAGTTAAGCATGGTTCCTAAGGAAAAACATCAAGAAAACACATGTTTACATGGTTTTCCTTGAAAACCGCATTGAAGAGGGAGGGAGACAGCCATCTCACCTTATTTCCAGCCTTGATAAGTTACATGCTTGGGGATTTTGGAGATGTAGGGTGTGTTGTGATTGGTTGGCTTGGAGGTCGGTTAAAATAATTTAAAATATCTCAGGTGTATAACTACTAAAACTAGATGTATCAGAACACTTGTAAAAACATCCCTAAAAATTATTTTCTGAGCTACTAGAATAATTGACACTAGTAAAATATTTATCATGAGAATAAAAGATGTATAATGAGGCCTTAGTATTGCTAAAGTCATCAGAGAGTGCTGGTGCTAAGCTGCACCAGTAAACCGTAAACCCGGTTAAACTGATTTTCTGTTTTTAACTAAAATAGACTAGGTAACCTTATAATATCATTCAATCATCTTCTAATACTAATATAATACTAATATTATACTATTATCTCTCTTCTATCATTAATCGAGTCTAGTTTGTCAAACTGAGACTATTTACGAAAACTAGAATCAAAACTGCCAACCGATACAGTTCAAAAACTAGGTTCTTCGCGATTGCATTATCGAGCTTGCCTCAAAGGAGGTTCTAGCTTAAGGATGACATAATGATAATGAGGATTGAGATGCTTGATGATATAACAGAGGTGTTTCCTTTACTGATCTTCCGGAGAAATTCGTACTTTCAGAAAAGATCTCATGTACTAA
>NC_029779.3:43117502-43140978 GCF_000817695.3 Arachis duranensis | reverse complement strand
GAAACCGACGTGATTTTCGCGACCTTTTGTTTCTGACAGTTACGTCAATTCAAACGTCGTGTCCGTTAGGGAAGCATTGAGGGCTTTGGTAACGGTGCAACCTCATTAATGACTGCTCCGCTTTTACCATTATGCCCCCTTAGCATGTTTATAAATGTTTTCCCTCTCTTTCGTTTTTCCGTTTCTGCAATCTTTCAAACTTCCTCTTTCTTTGTTCGTGCTGTGCTTATACGTACCATACTTTCGGAGACTTCTACTTCCTTATTTTCGAAAAGAGGTTAGTTTCTTTCTTCTTCTTTTGCATGACTTGGTTTTGTAGAGGGATAGTTTTGTAGACTTTGCTTGGCTTTTTTCTCCTTTCTAGAGACCTTTTTGATTTTTTCTTTTTCTTTTTCCTTTTGTAGGTTTTTTAGAGAAAGAAAAATGGCCTCCGTAGATTGGGTTGATGTTACAGTTCTGGGGGAAGAGCCGTTGGTGGATGCGGAGTTTATTACTCACCTTCGTACTCATCATCGGCTCTGTACCTCGGAGGAAGATGAGCCTAAATATGAGTTGCTTGTTCCCAGTTTAGAGGACCGGGTTTGTCATGGGAGAGCCAACGACACGGCCCCCCACTTCTTCTTTATGTATGAGTGTATGATCACCCGTCTGGGCGTCTTTCTGCCCTTTTCGGATTTCGAGATGTCTATCCTGCAGCATTGTCGTGTTGCCCCTACCCAGCTTCATCCCAACTCCTGGGGTTTCTTGAAAATTTACCAATTTATTAGCCATGCTCTGGATTTTCTGACTACTCTGAAAATCTTTTTCCATCTTTTTCATATGACCAAGCCCTTTAGCGGGCTGAATAATAAACAACAATGGGTTTCTTTTCGAGCCATACAAGGTCGGAGGATTTTTACCCTTTTTGATGAATCTTTCCATGACTTCAAAAATTTCTTTTTTAAAGTGCAAGCTGTAGAGGGTCACCATCCCTTTTTCTTGGATGATAACTCTTTTCCTCGCTTTCCTTTATACTGGCTGGAGGCCACCCCTTGCGAGAAATATAGTTTGGATGATCTGGATGAGGTAGAGGCTGCTGTCGTGGGGTTCCTCCGAGAAGTTTGGGGGAGGGCCCCCTATTTGGACACAAAAAAGTTTCTCCAAGGGTCTCCGACCTTTGTTCAATCACAGCTAGGTAGTTTTTTATAGTATGTTGAATTCCCGACTTGTTAACCTAATATTCCGACTTATTTGATTCTTTAGCTATTTGTTTTCCTTTTCAGAAATGGCAAAGAAAAACGCTCAAGAATCTTTTCAAAGGGTCCAGGAGGCTAAAGCTAAGTCTCGCGCTCGAGATGGGGATGCCAGGGTTATCTCTCCTCCTCCTCCTCCTCGTAATGTTGGAACTCTTTCCAACCCTATGGTGATTTCTTCTTCAACTCTCTCTCAGCCGTCGTCCCCCGTCGTCCGACCTGCCCCCGATCCCAAGAAGCGCAAGCTCCTAGAGTCTGGCTCTTCTGGGGAGGTTAAGGCGGATGCTCTTGCCTTCGTCCGAAAGAATATCTATCCCTATGCCCGTATAGGCATGGATGATATGTCTGTTCGGAGCCACCTTACCACCATGGTCGAGGAGAGCCTTAAGGCGGCGGGGGTCTGCGGCAAGCTCTTAGATATTTTTGATAGGGCTCCTCTCAGCTCCTTAGGGGCGTCCTCAAAGGTCGAGGAGCTGGAGGGGAGGCTCCGTATATATGAAGAGCATGAGGGGAAGTTGAAGAAAGAAATTGCCAAGTTAAAGGAAGAGAGGGATACCCTTCGGGAGAAAGGAAAAACTTTGCAGGCCCAATGTAATATGGAGGCAGAATTGAGGAAGACGGCGCAGGCCAGCTATCAAAGCTTATTCAAGGATCATGTATCCGTGAAAACTGACCTGTTTAATTCTCGGAAGGCATACGAGGAGCTGGAAGACTCAATTGCCGATGGCGCCGAGGAATCTTGGAGGATTTTTCTGGAGCAGGTCAGAGTTATTGCTCCTGACTTGGATCTGTCTCCTTTGCATCCTGATAAAGTTGTTATTGACGGTGCCATCGTCGATCCTCCCGTTCCCGAGGTTGTTTCTGAGTCGGATTTGAAGACTCGGGGACAGAGGATTATTGAGTCTCCTTCCCGTTCCAAAGATGCCCCGAATTCTTCTGTCGTTCCTCCGTCTTCCTCTTTGGCTTCTCTTCCGGGTCCTGGTGGCGCTCCTCCTGAGTCTGGCGGTGGTGATTCCTCTACTCCTTTGAGAAAATGACTTTTACTATTTCTTTTTTATGGCTATATGGGGGCTCAGCCTGTGGGTCCCCCCCTTTTTTTAAACTTATTTATGTGTTTGTGTTGGTGACCTGTGAACAATTTCTCTTGGCCTTTTAAGGCCGTAAACAAAATATTTCTGGTGGGTGCCCTTTTTTGAATAAGGGTGTAGAAAAACAACTGCCCTTTTTTGGATAAGGGTTCTAAGTTACCTTGTGCGTGTATGCTTTTCCAGTTTCGATATTTCAAAACCTTCTTTGATCTTTTTTCTAAAAACCTTTTTGTTGGCTTGCATTATTTTCTCAGGCCTATTCGTTCAAGGGCTTTTGTGCAGCCTTTAAGCTTTTTCTCAGGTTTTCCCATCTCTTTTTGTTATCCTCTCTGCTCAACTTTGCTTTAGTGAGCTTTTATGACTTAGGTTATTTTTGCGATGCGTTTTTCTTCTACTCGGGGGACTTCCGAGTTCATTTTACTCGGATTCTTATTTCGACTTAAGAGTCGGATTGTTCCCGAGTTTTTACGATCAACTCGTATAACCTCTTTACGCCGACTTGTACCTCGTCGTTTTATCCTGACGACCATCTAGGTCGGTTCATGGGATTTTCACATTTTGTCGAGCTTAAGTCGGCGCGTTTCGTAGAAAGACTTAGAAAAATAAAGAAGGATATTATAAGAGATATTGTAAAACAAAAAGATCTTTATTAATTGTGGAGGTACCTTCTTGCTACTAAGGGTCTTGACAACTTATTTCCCTTAGCCTCTACTATGATGCCTCGTTAAAAACCCTTCTCCAGAAAAAACCCTTTTTTGGGAAAAAATCATGAAGTTGGGAAAAGAGTACATCAGGGAGTAGAGTTCGCTTTTAACTGTAGTACCTTTTCATATTACAAGCATGCCACGACCTTGGTAGCTCAGTGTCATTCAGGTTGGTTACTTTATAATAACCTTTCCCTAACACTTCCTTGACTTTGTATGGCCCCTTCCAATTTGCGACGAGCTTTCCTTCTCCTGATTTGTTGACTCCAATGTCGTTTCTGATTAGGACCAAGTCATCTAGGGCAAATGTTCTTCGGATGACTTTCTTGTTGTACCTGGCAGTCATCCTTTGTTTCAATGCCGCTTCTTTTATTTGGGCACCTTCTCGGACTTCGGGGAGCAGGTCGAGCTCCTATTTGTGTCCCTGTATATTTCCGACCTCGTCATGGAGAATTACCCTTGGGCTTTGCTCATTGATTTCTATTGGAATCATGGCTTCTACGCCATAGACTAGTCGGAAGGGTGTTTCTCCTGTGGCGGATTGGGGGGTTGTCCTGTAAGCCCATAGCACCTGAGGGAGCTCTTCAGCCCAAGCTCCCTTTGCTTCCTGTAATCTCTTCTTTAATCCTGCCAGTATGACCTTATTAGCTGCCTCGGCTTGCCCATTGGCTTGTGGGTGTTCCACCGAGAATTGATGCTTGATTTTCATACTGGCTACCAGACTTCTGAAGGTGGCGTCGGTAAATTGGGTTCCATTGTCTGTTGTGATGGAGTAAGGTATTCCATACCTGGTGATGATGTTTTTGTAGAGGAACCTGCGACTTCTTTGAGCGGTGATAGTGGCTAATGGTTCTGCTTCTATCCACTTTGTGAAGTAATCTATTCCCACGATCAAGTACTTGACTTGTCCTGGTGCTTGGGGAAAAGGACCTAACAAATCCATTCCCCATTTTGCAAAAGGCCAGGGAGAAGTGATACTGATGAGCTCTTCTGGTGGAGCTACGTGGAAATTTGCATGCATCTGACATGGTTGGCATTTTTTCACAAAGTCTGTGGCGTCTCTCTGCAAGGTCGGCCAATAGAATCCTGCTCGGATTACTTTTCTGGCCAGCGACCTAGCTCCGAGATGGTTTCCGCAGATCCCACTATGTACTTCCTCCAACACCTCGGTGGTTCTTGAGGTCGGTACGCACTTTAGCAATGGCGTTGATATCTCTCTTCTGTAAAGGACATTTCTCACCAAAGTATAATGTTGTGCTTCCCTTCGGATCTTTTTAGCTTCTTTCTCCTCCTTAGGGAGGATGTCGAATTTCAGGTATTCGACTAAGGGATTCATCCATCCGAGGTTTAAACCGACTACCTCGAGTACTTCTTGTTTATCTTCTGTTTTTGCTACCGAGGGCTCTTGGAGGGTTTCTTGAATCAGGCTTCTATTGTTCCCTCCTGATTTGGTACTTGCTAACTTGGATAGGGCATCCGCTCTGCTATTTAGATCCCGAGTTATGTGTTTGACCTCGGTTTCTGCAAAGCGCCCAAGGTGCTCCAAGGTTTTTCCCAAGTACCTCTTCATATTAGGGTCCTTTGCCTGATATTCTCCACTTATTTGGGAGGTCACCACCTGCGAGTCGCTGTATATCATCACTTTTGTAGCACCGACTTCTTCTGCCAACTTTAATCCGGCTATCAGGGCTTCATATTCTGCCTGATTGTTTGAAGTCGGAAATTCAAATTTTAAGGAAACCTCTATCTGGGTTCCTCTTTCATCTACCAATATTATGCCTGCGCCGCTTTCTGTTTTGTTGGAGGATCCGTCAACATAGAGTTCCCATGTAGTCGGCTTTTCCTCTTGATCTCCTGCGTATTCTGCCACAAAGTCGGCGAGGCATTGGGCTTTAATTGCTGTCCGAGTTTCATATCTCAAATCGAACTCGGAGAGCTCTATCGCCCATTGAACCATTCTCCCTGCAACATCCGTCTTTTGGAGGATTTGCTTCATGGGTTGGTTCGTACGGACTCTTATTGTGTGAGCCTGGAAGTAAGGTCGTAGCCTTCGTGAGGCTATCACTAAGGAGTAGGCAAACTTTTCTAGTTTGTGGTACCTTAGTTCAGGGCCTTGCAGGACCTTACTGATGAAGTAGACTGGGTGTTGTCCGACCTCGTCTTCTCTTATTAGGGCTGATGAGACAGCCCTGTTTGCCACGGATAGGTATAGGACGAGGTCCTTTTCCGGTATTGGTCGGGTTAAGATAGGAGGTTGACTTAAGAATTTTTTTGAACTCTTGGAATGCCTCCTCGCATTCCGGAGTCCATTCGAATTGGCATCCCTTCCTTAATAAGGAAAATAGTGGGAGGGACTTTAATGCTGATCCTGCCAAAAATCTGGAGAGGGCTGCAAGTCGGCCATTGAGCTGTTGAACCTCTCTCAAACAAGTCGGGCTTTTCATTTCTAGGATGGCTCTGCATTTGTCGGGATTGGCCTCAATCCCCCTTTGTGTTAGCATGAATCCTAGGAATTTCCCTGCTTCCACCGCGAATGCGCATTTTGCGGGATTTAGTCTCATCCCATGCAACCTTATAGTGTTGAAGACTTGTGAGAGGTCGGATAAGAGGTCGACTTCTTGCTTGGTTTTTACTAACATGTCGTCGACGTATACTTCCATTAGGCTCCCTATATGGGGAGAAAACACTTTATTCATCAGCCTTTGATACGTGGCTCCTGCATTCTTTAGTCCGAATGGCATGACCACGTAGCAATAGTTGGCTTTGGGTGTGATGAATGATGTTTTTTCCTGGTCGGGTTCATGCATCGGGATTTGGTTATATCCCGAGTAGGCGTCCATGAACGACAAGTATTGATACCCCGAGCTAGAGTCTACTAGGGCGTCAATACTTGGAAATGGATAAGGGTCCTTAGGACATGCTTTATTTAAGTCGGTGTAGTCGACACACATTCTCCATTTGCCATTTTGCTTCTTGACTAGCACTACATTTGCTAGCCCTATTGGATATTTAACTTCTCTGATGAAGCCGGCTTCTAGGAGTGCCTGTACTTGCTCCTCCACCACTAGGGCTCGTTCCAGGCCTATCTAAAATCACTAACAAACATATCAAGGCATCTAGTGGAATCAAAGGTGAATTGAATTTAGCTAATTTAAGGTCTAGAAAGCATGTTTTCACATCTAAGCACAACTAAAGGAGAATATACAAAACCATGCTATTTCAATGGGTAAATGTGGGTAAAAGGTCATAAAATCTCTTAAAATCAATACAAGATAAACCCTCAAAATGGGGTTTGTCACACTACATTGGCTAGCCACGTTGGGTATTTGACCTCTCTAATAAAGCCGGCTTCCAGGAGCGCCTGTACTTGCTCTTCTACTATTAAGGCTCGTTCCGGGCCGAGCTTGCGTCTTCTTTGCTGTACAGGTCGGGACCCCGGATAAACCGAGAGCCTGTGGGACATGAGCTCGGGATCAATCCCTGGCATGTCGGAAGCCTTCCATGCGAAGAGGTCAGAATTAGCTCTTAGGAGTTCACCCAACCTTTGTTTTAGGGTTTCCCCTAGGTTGGCTCCTGTGTAAGTGTTTTTTCCTTCCTCCTCACCGACTTGTATCTCCTCGGTTTTTCCTCCTGGTTGGGGTCGCAGCTCTTCTCTGGTCCTTGTGCCGCCTAGCTCTATGGTGTGGACTTCCTTGCCCTTTCCTCTCAGATTTAGGCTTTCGTTGTAGCACTTTCTTGCCAATTTTTGATCTCCCCTCACCGTTGCTATTCCTCCTGGAGTCGGGAATTTCATGCAAAGGTGGGGAGTGGATACCACTGCTCCAAGGCGATTAAGGGTAGTCCTGCCAATTAAGGCATTGTAGGCTGACCCTTCATCGATGACTATGAAGTCTATGCTCAGAGTCCTTGATTTTTCCCCTCTTCCAAAAGTGGTGTGAAGGGGCAAGAATCCTAGTGGTTTTATCGGCGTATCCCCTAATCCGTATAGGGTGTCGGGGTAGGCTCTCAACTCTTTTTCATCTAACCCTAGCTTGTTGAAGGCGGGCTTGAAAAGGATGTCCGCCGAGCTTCCTTGGTCTACTAGGGTTCTGTGGAGATGGGCGTTGGCTAGGATCATAGTTATCACCACGGGATCATCGTGCCCTGGGATTATCCCTTGCCCATCTTCTTTTGTGAACGAGATAGTAGGGAGGTCGGGTGACTCCTCCCCGACCTGGTAGACTCTTTTAAGATGTCTTTTGCGAGAAGATTTGGTGATTCCACCTCCCGCAAATCCTCCTGAGATCATATGGATATGTCTCTCTGGGGTTTGTGGTGGTGGATCTCTTCTATCCATATCATCTCGCTTTCTCTTTCCGTGACTGTCCGACCTTTCCATGAGATATCTATCAAGCCGACCTTCTCTAGCCAGCTTTTCTATCACATTCTTAAGGTCGTAGCAATCGTTAGTGGAGTGACCATATATCTTATGGTATTCGCAATAATCGCCACGGCTTCCCCCTTTTTTATTTTTAATAGATCTAGGGGGTGGCAGCCTTTCAGTGTGGCAAATCTCTCTGTATACATCCACTATAGAGGTTTTTAGAGGAGTATAAGAGTGATATTTCCTGGGCCTCTCGAGACCGAGTTCCTCCTTTTTCTTGGCTTCCCTTTCCCTTTCCTTAGTCGAGGGAGGGGGTCTAGGTCGCCAACTCAGGTCCCTTAGTTTTGCATTCTCTTCTATATTGATGTACTTTTCAGCCCTTTCTTGTACATCACTTAGAGAAGTCCGATGCTTTTTCGAGATGGACTGAGAGAAGGGGACTTCTTGGAGTCCATTTACTAGGCCCATGATCACTGCTTCTGTAGGCAGATATTGGATTTCCAAGCATGTCTTGTTGAACCTTTTCATGTAGTCTCTTAGGGGTTCACCGACTTCTTGCTTTACCCCCAAGGGACTAGGCGCGTGCTTAGAGATTCTCCGACCTCCTGTTTTATTCCCAGGAGGCTCGGTGCATGTTTTACCTTATCTTTCTGAATTGAGAACCTCATCAAAAACTTCCTTGAGAGGTCTTCAAAGCTAGTGATTGATCTCGGGGGAAGGCTATCGAACCACTTCATCGCTACTTTCGATAAAGTGGTCGGGAAAGCCTTGCATCTCGTAGCGTCGGAGGCATCAGCTAGATACATCCGACTTTTGAAGTTGCTTAGATGATGCTTTGGATCCGTAGTTCCATCATAGAGATCCATATCAGGGCTTTTGAAGTTCCTCGAAACTTTTGCCCTCATTATGTCCTCGCTGAAAGGATCTTCTCCGCCCGAGAGTTGATCTTCTTGTTCGTCGCGGGAGTTGTGACTCTTGAGGGAGGATTCCAGCTGCAAGAGTTTTCTTTCTAACTCTTTTCGCCGTTCCATCTCCTCTTTGAGGTACCTTTCAGTTTCCTTTTGCTTCTCCCGCTCTTGCTCCAATTGTTCCAGGCGACTGTGGACTAATCCCATTAATTCAGCTACGTGGGATGGTCCGCCTTTTTCTGATTCGCGCCCGTCTGAGGAATTTACCTTCGGGTTCTTCACTCCGGAGGTACCCTCTCTGTGTTGATTGTTATCTTCCTGGTGTAGGGCCAGGTCTTCATTGTCATTACCCATGTCTAGATTCTCTTGTTCAGAATCTGTTTCCACATGTCCTTCTTCGTGGGATCTGTCCGCCATTAATGGATGATCTCTCGGGTCCCCGGCAACGGCGCCAATGTTACGGTGGGTAACCGGAGATTAATAAGACGGATGGCGTTGGGTGGCCCGAACGTGTGAAGGCAGAGGACTCCGGATGGATCTGCAACTCGGGAGGCTCCGTCCGACTTGTTCGCGTGGGTGAATGGGGGGTGGTACCTGCAAGGACACTCCGATGCCTAAGTTAGCAAGAGTGTAAGCAGGTCTAGAGAGTATTGGGCTTAGAAATACCTGAGGGGTGTCAGTGTATTTATAGTGGTGAGCCAATAACCACCGTTGGAGTAGTGCCGTATCTTTAGGGTGTTAACCGTCCCCATTATCTTTGGGGAGGTTAAGATATGGCTTTACGAAGCGGTTAGAGAGATTTTAGGGGCGGTTACTCATTTGAATGAGCGTTTATCTGCCAGCTAATCTCACATCCGACTTCTTCAGACTAAGTCGTGATTGGTACCGACTTCTTATGTGAAGGTCGGTACTTAGCTAGGCTTAATCCTTCAGATTGGGCCTTTTATTTGGACCTGGGCCTTCATCATTGGGCCAGGGTATGAACAGATGTTTAGGATCATAAATACCAAGATAATTCATGGCAATTTCATGTGATGGAAGATAAAAATGTAATTATGGTATAATGTAGACTAGTTGATAGCATGAGCAATGTTAAAATTTTGGCATTATCTCTTTCATATTTGTTATATGTCTCTTTAGTTGGTGATGTTATAGTTTATTGTGATGATATGATGGTAGTTTAATGGTATGAGTTATGTCCTTTTTATTTGGTTGAATTTTTTCTATGGCTATTCTATTCTTGATGGCAATGTCAAAATAAATATTTTCATTAGTTGTTCTTTTTTTTTTTCTCTATTTTTGAATCAATTTTATTTTGAAAAAATTTATTAAAAATTTTTGTTGTAGACAAAATTAATAATATTATGTTCAATTATTTAAGGAGACCAAATTAATATTTTGATTAGATACTTTTGTTTTATTGAAAATAAATTCTAATTTCATTAAAAAATAAATTCTAGTTGATAAGTAAAAATACAAAAACGTGCATGACAATGAAATCATAATTTCTAGACAAAGTAAATTATAGTCTTATTATCTTAAAAAAATAATTTATTTATAGAATAATATTGAAAAATCAACAATAATTTGCATGAAAATAGTTTATTAGTAAAATAAAAGTTAATTTATTGATTACCATAAAATTTAATTTAACGATAAATTTGCAATTGAACATATTTTTACAGCTTAATTTAAAATATGTTTACAGCTTAATTTAAAAGCAACTGAAAATATAAGTTATGGGAAATAAAACAAAACTCATCAAGAAAACAGAAATAGAGACACAAAAAAAAGACAGATGATATCATTTATGTCATTCCTATAAAAAAAACCGTGAATTTTGTTTCTTTTTCAGAATACTAAATTTTACTTTTTCAAACAATTTGTATACATATATTTGACAAAAATTAAATAAAAAAAGTTTCAGATAAATTTAAAGAAAAATTGGTCAATATGAACGAAGAAAAAGAACATATCAAATTCATCTGTTAGGAATTTAGGAATAACACGTAGAAAGAATTTAAATTATTTTAAAAGTAGTTATTTGATCTATTTAAACCGGTTTTTTTAAATAAACCATTTGTATAAAATAAATCGATTTTTTTAAACCATACAGTAACACGTGTCAACGATCCAGAAGCAACTTCACCTGCAGTCGACTGCAGGTGAATTTCCACCAAAAAAATTTCTTTACTCCCCACAAATAGGGATCGCAAAAAAGTTCACACACGTGATGGAGAGGTTAACGAAAACTCCCAAAATTTTTACAGAAATGGAGACTCACCCTCACGGATAAATTGAGACGGAGTGGGATTAAAATACCTGTTTATATTCTGACCCAAAACATAAGTCAAGCCCAACTAGGCTAAGAGGCACAATCCAAAAAGATTGGCCTTCATCGTGTGTCCGACTCCACTAAGAAGTCAGGGTCGACACCAACAAGTAGTCAGCACTTATCCAAGTGAATAACTATTTCTTTAAATCTCTCACTCACTTCTAAAAGAGAGATCCTAACAATCCTAAGATAAAAGGGGGAGGGGGGAGACCGATTCGGTATGCTAAACACGTTTGCGCACCGTAAGTGCCAAAAAGTGATTTGGCTGACTGATGAGCACTTTTATGAGAAACCATTAGATTATTATATGTTTTTTAATCTAACGGTAAAGATCTTTTTGAACCTAGTTTCATATGATTGGCTAGTTAATATTTTATACAATTTTTGTGTCAGTGGGATAACTTCATAAATATTAGTTTTATGATGGTTATTGTTGTTAAATTTAAAATGTTTTGTGGTATTATATCAAAAAATTAAAAAAATCAAATATTTAAATTAATTCAGTTTGACTTTAGAACCTTAACACTCAGTTCTCTCAAGCTCCTTGGCGACGCTCATTTGAACAACGGAACCGTCAGCCTCACGCGCGACCTTCCTGTCCCCAGCTCCGGCTTCGGCAGAGCCTTATATTCTCGTCCGGTCAGATTCCGCCAATCGAAAAACCATTCTCCGGCCAGCTTCCGAACCTTCTTCTCATTTTCTGTAACCAATCTCAACCCTTCATCAATTGGCGGCGGCCTCGCATTTGTCCTCTCGCCGGACAATGATTCCCTCGGCGACGCCGGTGGAAGTCTCGGCCTCGCTGCCGCTGCCACGAAGTTCGTCGCCGTTGAATTTGACATGTTAATGGGCACTGAGTTCAAGGACATTAACGGTAACCACGTCGGCGTGGACTTAAATAGCATGGTTTCGGCGAAGGTTTTCGACTTGGGATTCATCAATGTCGATCTCAAAAGCGGTGACACGGTGAACGCATGGATCGAGTTCGATGGATCAACAACGGTTTTAACGGTTTGGGTCTCGTACTTAAATCTAAAACCGAAAGACCCCATTTTGACCATGAATCTTGACGCCAATCGATACTTCAACGATTTTATGTATATAGTGTTTTCTGGTTCTACACAAGGAAGCACCGAGATTCACAGCGTTGAATGGTGGAGCTTTAGCTCTTTCTTTCCGTCGTTGTTGGCGGTGGAGATAATGGAAGGGGCGGTGCGCTTGGGACGGCAAAGGAAGGGGAGGAAGAGAACCTGGAAGAGGAGGCGACTTTTAACAATTAAGTGAAATATATTCGTTTTAAAAAATTAAAAGAAGTTACCCCTATTTTATGTGTAATTGTGAAAAAGACTCCACTAAAACATGCATTTTGATTTTGATATTTTTTGGCTGATTGGTGCGCCAAACAACTTTTTGGCATTTCGATGCGCAAACTCCTTCCGTGTACTGAATCCGTGCCCGATAAAGAGACATGTATCCACCATCAGAAGTGGAACTAATTCAACGGTGGTTATTGGTTCCTTCCCTATAAATACACTAACAACCTAAACTTAAGTTCCAATACATTTAAAACATGCTTAACCCCTTGCTAACTTAGGCATCAGAGTGTCTTTGCAGGTACCACCCCCCATTCCTCAAAGCATATAACTCGGACGGCGGCTCCCATGCAGTAATAGCTCAGAGATCATCCTCCTTCAACGTTTGGGCCTTTCATTCAAGCCCAATCATCTGGTTTTAGGTAAGCTCCAGAACAGTACCATCTCATGGGGACCTGCAAAATCTTCACGAAATAAAACTTACTTAAATGTCCTTATGTACATAAGTTATATGAATTTAATTTTGATGCACTATTAGTGTAAAATCGTTTTATACGTGCATCCAATCACATAATGTCATATTAGCAAAAATATTTATCTTTTACATTGATCACGTGATGGTCATCTAAGAGAACGGTTGTAATTACACGACTGTATAAAACGTTTTACAATGTCTGTGCATCAAAATTAAACTCAAGTTATATAAGTAACTAACTAATTTATTTTATTTTAATTTATATATTAAAAATCTTATAAATATATTATTATGTTAAATTATGTTTGATTTGATATATTTAGTTGAATTATATAAGATTTTATTATGGTTATGTGAATTATTTTTAACAAAAATTTAAAACTTAAATAATCTCTAATTATCCATGATTATCTACGGGTATTCGCCACCCTCGCTAAAAAAATAAACGAGAACCTGTGAGGCCGCGACAAAAATGGAGTGAAGATGAAACGGAAGGCATTTTACTGAACAGAAACAAGAGAACTTTCTCCCACTCCATAAAAACCCATTGTCATCCCTACTCACAAAACGAGTTTTCTTGAACCAGTAAAGTGACCTATCCATGTTACGGTAGCAATAACTCAGAATCTCTATGAGAATAAAATTTTGTTGAAGACCTAAATGTCCATCAAAATTTCGTTGCAACTGCTTTGGGTTTCATTCAAAAAGGAAGTTATGCAATGTATTGCAGTTTTTATTGTCCCACGGGCCATCTTTGTGAGTTAGAGTTTTAGAAGATATTTTGAACCAAAGAAAAAAATAAAAAAAAATGATAAAAAAAAAAAGAAGAGAAGAGAGAGAGAGAGAAAGGGTAAAGTTTGGACTTAATAAATCTTTTTAATTTTTTACAGAGGGGCTTAATAAATATTTACTCTGTAAGTTGAGAAATACTCAATGAATTGGTCCCTCCCTCACTCCAGTCCCAACAACAGAACAACTAATAAAATATATTTCATACATGTTCATTGACATACATAATTTTCCTATACATTTCATGAGGATGAGGTGAATATTCACACACATTTTTTAGTACCTCATACGCCCGCTTACTTCTTTACCTACTTGAGCTGAAATAAGATATTCACATTTTCACTAATTTCTGCTCAAGAAGATGCAGAAGTTATGTGTTAAGATGGAAAATTTCTTTATTAATTTATTTATGATAGTGTACTGGTATAAAATAGGTTGTTTCAACATAACACTGGATACATAGTATATAGCAGATACTTGCCTATACATTATGAGATAGTACATAGTGAAGCTGTCAACACTAATCAAAGTTACGCCTGTTCTTGCAGTTGGTCCTGCACATAGATCCATGAAATGAAGAGTTAGCATCATGAACTAATCATGCATACACAGGTTCGGATCGCTCGGAAGGAAAGGAAGGAAAGGGAAAAGTTCAATAAACTCTATTTTACTCTTCAAACCCTTCCCTTCTTTCACATTCCTATGAACTTTTACATTGAAAAAAAATGTAAATTTCCAATAATATGTTTCTAGTATTAAATTCTTAATAATGTAAAAACATTCTGTAAACCACACGCCATTATATAGGTTTTAGCTGTATTTCATAGTTCCTTAGCTTTCACCTTTATACCATCCTTTTTAGAAGGGAAAAAGACATGGGAATTTTATCATGTCTCCAAATTTCCCTCTACCACCCTATTTCAAAGCTCCCCTAAACTGGGGAGTCTCACAGGATTACAATGTAAATTATGAGCTTATTAAATTATTTTACAAGTAAGAAAACTTAAACTCAATTCTTCTCAGTCCTTATGCTTCCTTTTCCCTTTCTTTCAATTCTTCTCAGTCCTTATGCTTCCTTTTCCCTTTCTTCCTAACTCTCAGTCTCCCACATACAACATAATGCTTTAGAAAAAGCTAAGCATTAAGCAATAATGTAACTAACTCCTTTCGGCCTGTTATTGTCGAAGTACCCGCTAGTTTGGTGAAGCTATATGGAGGTACAAAGGAAATGATTACTAGATTAGATTAATCATATAGAGGGTAAATTATATCAATCAATGGCAAGCATAATTTAGGACTTCTCACAAACTTGGAGCTATGACTTCAGTCACAGGCATTTCTGTGACTGAACCAGTAGGTTTGACTGATCTTCCTATTAATTAGTTCATATCAGATAAGCCCATAATTTGAGAGAGAATGTAATATCCTATAGAATATCCAAATGAACACTACATCAGTGGGGAAGAGAGAGAAACGAAATTCAAAAAAAAAAGTAATGTGAAGTGAGTAACACTAACCTCTGTCACAAAGAAGGCGTGGAAACCATAAGGAACTCTATGCGGCAGCTCAACAACAGCAACAGGATCTGCTGACATTGTTTTAGCATCGATGACATGCACGAACGATTTTCTGCAGTGTTGTAATTTAATTTAAATTCGGGCAATTAGGTTTTTATTCTTTCGATAGAGGAGACTAAAAGAGAAAGCCATCTCAGAGTAAGTATATAAGAGATGACTGATTTATGACGACTAGTCATAGTAGCCATGATGGCCATTACTGTAGCAGTTTTACAATTCATAGAGATTCAAAGTTTTACATTGACTATCAAATGTTCAAGAGAACCCTCCTTTTTTATCCGAGCTTGGAACAAGCTTTGTAAAAAGTTTGCAACAAGCTCGACATACACAGAATCACAGATTCTCATATAATTCATTCACATTAAAAGAAAAAAAACCTGCATAAGTAATCATTTGAAATGTCAATGGAAAAGTCATACCCAGTATTCTCATCATGTACAAAACAGATCAAGTATCCATCATCTTCTTCAGAGGTTGTTCCAGGAATACGTGGGACAAAAATAGCCTCGGAACCAAACCTCCCGGGTCCCAAGTCGTAGAGACCCTGAACATTTCCTCCGACTTCAAGCTTTGTTTTTCCAGAGTCCGGTTCGGCATGCAAATCAAATTTAATAATTCCAGTAACTTTTGCAATGCTGTCTAATGTGGTTCCATATACATATCGTTGCTTCCTGATTTTGACAAAGAAAATAATAAACACAAGAGAGGCAAAACAAACTTAAATTTAGTTATCTTAGAACATAATATGAAAACCATATATCGAAGAACTATTATAAACATTGTCCAAGAAGCACAAAGAATGTGACCACAAAATCGTAAACCCTTAACTGAATAGAACGATGACCAAGAAGAAATAAAATGGTCAAAACTTTGGTATCTTACCTGCCAGTGTAGCTTTCATTCACCCTAGGAAAATCAACAGCAGATGCAGATAGTTTCTTTTGAGAAGCTTCGCCAGATTTCATGTTAAATCGCATTTCATACCTTAAAAAAATTGTCAATATATAGTTAATATAGTTATTTACAATAAATAAGAAGTTTAAGTAAATTTGATTCCAATAATTACAGGGTGAAGAAAAGGAGTCTATTTACAGTTCATTTGAGAAATTTTCAAGCTTTTCCTTGACAGTTCCGCTGACCATGTCCAGATCTGGATTCTCAAGGCGGCATGTGATCAAAACAACTTCATCCTCCTCCTCCCATGCATTAGCTGGTTTTTAAAAGAATAAAAGAAAAATAAGGTTGTCAAAAAGGTTGAAATCAACCAGCCAATCAATGAAATGAAAGCAGAGATAACAAGTTGGCTTCACATCCTTTACTTGTATATTGTTCATCCCCATAACCCATCATAATGGACTCATCACTTGAACTGTTAGCAGACAGTTCACCTTTATGATCATTGAATTTTTACTGAATCATAATTGCAGAATGTTTATCATTATCATATATTAAGTAGAAACAGAACATATAAACATACCATTGTGGAATATGAAGCAGTTTGGAAGCTCGAACCACCTAATATGCTTCTCATCCTTAGCATACCGAGGTAGGACCCCAAATCGAGCTTTCTTGGTCGAATCAAATGTGAATATCAATGTCTTATTCTTTACCATTTCCTGAAAAACGGATTTTGATATGGTATGTTCAGTGTAACAGTAAAATTAAAGAGACTTTATTCAAAAGCTAAAACTATTAGGTGTAAACATTGAAATAGCTTTTATCTCAAATATGTTTTCTCTCAGAAAAATCTTTTTAAATCATGGGATCACTTTTACAGTGCAAAATTATAATTTAATTAAGAATGGGAGCAGAAAGATTGACCACAATAACTTCAGTTGCTCTATGACCATGTCAGGAACAAACAGTGCAAATTTTTTTTAGGCTTGCCATTTTTCCTATAGTCTACCACAATATTGAAATTAGAAAAGCAAAATGTTTTTTATCCTTATAATTATAATAATCATAAATAAGACTCATTTGAGAATCTAAATACCATGCTTGGCATAGTTGAACTATAATTAACTAATTCTTGTTTTTCCCTTTTTCAGAATATACGAATAGAAACACTCGAAATACCTTTGGCCTAAAATACAGAGGAAGATCCATAAATATTGCATAATTTTCTGTGATGGCAAAGTCATGCATCATGATAGGCTCTGCTATTGTTATGGGTACAGGATCATGCATAAAACCATCCTTTGAAATAACTCTGTACGTAATATATGGTGGTGTATGTGAATAGCCAAATGTGAACATCTCGCCTGCAAACAGGATATTCATTTAGTTGGAAATAGGAATAATTATTCCCCTAAATGATTCAACTTAATTGAAGATGGCTTCACCAGTAAATGGGTCAACTTTTGGATGAGCTGTGAAAGAATGGCCCAATCTCTTGTCATAATCTAACAAACCAAGTGTCTGCAAATAAATAAACACTGAATTTTTAAAAACTTCTGATTATCTTTTAAAAAAAATATTTAAATGTGTGAAAATTGTTTTTTTTTTTTAAGGGGGGAAATAGTATCAGTAAATATAATGATAACTAGTTGAATCCTCAGGTACAACAAAGTTGTTAATTGAAGTTCAGTGTCTTTCTCCATGAAGGAAAAAATAATTGCTTAGATGATCATGGCTGAAGGATGGCCGAAAAAAACTTAAGGGTTTTCTCAAAACCTTTGTTGAATCCATATAGTGACAGTTAAGATAAAATCAAGAAGTGCATAGTCTTCATAAGCCTAAAACATATAATAGCCGTACTTACAGGGTTTATCAGCTTCTGAGAGTGCTAGAAGCTTTCCGTGATGATATATAAGAGCTGTATTGGCTGGTATAAATTAGAGATGATTACAAGTTAGTTTTAGATCTTCCAGTCATGGTTTATAAGAAAATGAAAATGAAGAAATACAAAACAAAAAAAAGAAAACTTAACAAAGCACATTTATCAGAAACCATCAAGGCTGACCAAAGGATAATGCACTATCTGGTCATTCTAGAAAAGAATTAAGAGCTATCTTGAAATTTGAAAGATCGGTTAGAAGTTTACAGTATTTCGTAAAGTACCGATATTGAATAGATGTCCATGCATGATGTAGCAAGCACATAATGTTCACATACAAAATACATTAAAATCATGGTCTGAATTGGACAGAACAAGATAGATAGCACAATTTACCTGTTCCATTCCCAAAAGACAGATCAAGTACTTTCAATTTAGCTCTCAATATTTGCATGTTAACCATCAACAGTCCAAACAGACCCTTGAGATCTCCAATCTGAAATGACATTTAAGAGTATTTAGCACTTTCTTGTAGAATGGATTTTAAAAGTTGAATGGAAGACTTGACCTTTACTCATTTAATACAAATTTGGATCCTCTAAAGTGAGGATTTCACTTTTGAAGGTAAAATAAGAAGTTTTACCATTGAAGCAATAAAGTAAAATAACTTCTATTCTTAAACAATAGGGGGAAATCCTTCACCTTATCCCCTAAAGCGAGATCCTCACTTTAGAGGGATCCTTATACAGTTAAAAAAGGATAGAGAAAAAGTAGTAAACAATTGGAAGCATATAGTTTGACTGAATTGAACTTTTGTATGCTCATATTTAAATGAGAGAGAGGTTGATAGGTTCTAGGGGAAGCAATATCACAAAAGTGAAAGATATTGACAATTGACAGTGTCGGAAGCACAATTGATTCAATCAAAGAGTGAATTAGATAAATATTAAAGCAAAATAACCATCAAGAACAGATTTGAAATAGGAAATGTTTGCAATGATGCCCCACTGGTCATACTTAATTAAGAACTACAAATAATACAACTAATCCCATGCGGGCATTCATGTCTGCACACTAAAGCAGTCACTCACTTAATCAAGCATGCAACTCAGTAAAAAGTGCATGCAGAGACAGACTAAAAAAGAAAATATTTAAATAAAATAGTAAAAGTAATAATGAAAAAAAAAAAAAAAAAAATGAACAATGACAACAAGGTTAGTGCACATGATATCATACCTTCATAAATTTGGCGCCTCCAAAGTACTCTTCCTGTTTAAGACGAGAAGTTTTCACAAAACGAGAAACATATGTTGCTTTTCCATCTTTGATACGCAAACCATGAATCATTCTGAAATTCAATGATATGTAGAACAACATCGGAGGGCCATAGTGTAATATAATCAGAGAAAAGAGTTTACAAGATTTTGACTTGAGCTTGCTAAGGTATAAAACAATTCATCTGCCTCTACCAACAGCTCAAAAGGCACACAAATGGTTTTATACTTAACAAAGTTTTTCAGTCACAATATTTCTCATTTATTTCAATAATAATAATAATATCCACCAAACAGAGCATTCATCCTCGCAGATCTAGGATCAAATATCACCACTCTATTTACATGAAATATTATTCTTGAAGACACTTGAAAGAAATGTAAGTTTGTATGAAGGAAGCAAATTACATACCCATCTCCATCAAACCTGCAAAACGAGAGAGGAGGGTATATTGTATAAGCAGTGCTAAGAATAAACACATTTCAATCCAGATAAGCTGAGACACCTCCAGTTTAAAACTAAATCTTCCCATAAAAATAAATATTGCTAATGGAAAATCAATAAGTTGAAGCTAAACGGATGAAAACCAAAGAACAAAATTACCAGTGATATCCGGCCACAGGAGAAAACTTCGGATTAGGTCCAACCCTGACAAACTCACCATTCAAGCAATCCTACAAAAAGACTTACAAATGGTAAGAAATGAGTAACAGCAGTTGATACAAGAAAAGGTACTGATTATAGACATTTTACTTCAGCAATCAGCAAATAGAAATAGTAACCAGTTTTCAAGGGCAGAAAAGCAGAAAACCCAAAAACATAAAAGAACTATTTTCATCATGGCTAGTAAAGCACAAGAAGGTCTATGAATTTGAACTGAGGCAAAACTGCAAAAGACACTACAATAATTGAAGGACTGTAGTTCAAACAACTAAAATTGGAATAGACCTACGTCAACATTAACAATTAATGCCTAGTATTTTCCTCCTCCTCAAAGTTATATGGATTTCTCATTTTTAGCTTTCAATTATCTATCAGCGTGAATATATGAAACTTTCTTCAGTTGCACTTAATACTTAAATAATGTCATAATACCAAATCTAAACACCTTTGAAGATGATTTCAATTAATTCAGCCAGGTTACTATGAGAAAGCGGCAGCTTCAATGCTTATTAACTACTAAGCACCAAGTCCTGTATAAACAGTCCTAAGATCATAGCATAACATGCTCAGTAAAATCAATTGACAAAAACTAACTACACAGCGAAAAATACTGAAAGCTTATCAATAAAACAATTCAGTTGTTGCACTGATTTCTATAATATGCCATAGAGACACACTCATTAAATACATTGGAGTCCCTCTTAAAATTCCCAGGAAGCTACTTATGTATATATCTTCCCTCATAACATGGCAAGATCCAAATCCTATATTTATTTATTTTGGTTAACTGGATCCAAATCCTTTACAAAAAGTTACAATCTAGGATAAAATAATAAATAAATAAACAGAAATGTTTTGATGTTTTCAACAACCATTATTGCAGAGGTCAACAACTTCTATTATCTATTTAGCTTTGGAAGACTTATGCAGGAAAGTTTACAAAACAAGAGAAAAAATACTAAATCCAAACCTTTTGTTTATCCAATTCTTCCTACGTCTTTTTTTAAAAAAAAATTAAAATAATTATTCAACCATACTAGGCAGACAAAGAAAATCAGCCACCAAATCAACCACTCATAATTAAAATGTAAAATACATATTGAAAATATGTAAAACAACACATGTATTTATACACAAATTATTGGTGGCCGATTTAGTGGCTGGTGTTAACATAGCATTTTTTTAATCATTTTGTTCATCATAGATATAAATCCCTTTCCTTTCTTCATCTAGCTTTGGTTTCCACAACCAAACCAAACCAACATATGAAACACAAACACACAAGACTGTTAAGCTATGCTGTACAAATTAAATACAAAAAAAAAAAAAGAGTTACTGGCACGAATTATTCAAAAATTGCAAGAAAGAATAATCATATGATAATCTTGATAGTAACTAACCGGGAGGTGGCCGGTGAGTGGAAGATCCTTAGTCGGAGGGGTTTCATCGGGAAGAGGTGCGAAATTACCAGTGAGGTAGTGATGTGGGAGTGAAGTGTCATACATCAACTTCACTAGAAGCTTCTCCAACAAGTCTATCACTTTTGACCTGAAAGCATTGCTCGGTTTTGGTTCAACCGAAACTATCCCGTTCCTCTTCTTCTCTTCCTCCATGCTTATCTGATCCTCTCTCTCTCTCCCTCTCTTCTTCCCCCGTTCTTATTCTGGAACTAACATAAATATATGGTGGAGTTTCTTGTTTTATTGTGTGTACATACTGACATTCATAGGAGAATTCATCAATCGCCACTCATTTTAGTTGGGTTAAAAAAATGAATTTATTAGATAGGAATTCTCGAATTTAGAGGTCACGATAAAACTGATAAATAATAAAATAAAAACAATTATTATTAAATTTGTCATTCTTAATATTTATTATATGAATTTCACTATTTTAATTTTAAGGTAGAATTTTTAATTCTATTATTTCATTAATTTTTTTATGAAAAAATATACGTTGCCAAGACTAAAGTCGGCCAACTATTATCGATAATAATTAAAAATAATTTTATATAATTTTATAATTCAATTAGAAATTAATGTGGGTCCATGATATAGCATTGTAAAGGATTGTGAAACTTGTAACCATGTATGAAGCCACTAGAAGTCTAGAACGCTGAAAGAGAACGCCTTCTGACCCGATCACGCAACCCTAATTCTGTTTTTCATTACCGACCGTGTCTCCTTCGTAAAATATTTTCAGTCATCGGGACACCGCCATGATCAGTCGACGGTGACCGTCTCTCCCCCAGATCTCACTTGATTGCACCAACACCCCTGTGGAAAAGAACTGCAACGTGAGTGCATGAGGGTGTCGCGCAACTCTCTTCTCCTCAACCATCCCCAGTAATTTCTCTATCCTGAATTTGTTCACGTCCATTTTACGACTTTAAGACGTGATCTTATGTCTTAACTAAACCCTTGAAATAAAAACATTTTTAATAACTTTGTATTTGTCGTAAAATAAATAAGAAATATATAATAAATATAAAATAAAAGAGTTGTAAATAAATAATTTTAGTATTAATATTTTTTATAATTATTATCTCAATATAATAAATATGATTAATATTTTTATTAATATTATATATATTACTAATATACAAGTGAGAAGGGTATTTGATAGTATAAAGGGGAGATAAGAAATTTTATTATTGATCGTGAAACCTCTATTTATACACATACTAACTCTTACTTTTTCAAAGTTCATTTATTTAAATCTGTCTTGAAAATTGATTCCTTCGATATTAAGAAAGTTGGTTGCCCAAATCATGGTCATCCACATCTTTATCACAACACTCCTTTTTAGATGACCATTTAGGATTATGCCTCATTAAAACCTTACTAAAGAAAATTCAATGGAAAAAACTTTAGTGAAGGAAAAAGAGTACAATATTCTTTGTGATGGGAAATGCCTCGTTAAAAACCTTGTCAAGAAAAATCCAATGGAAAAAAACCTGACCAAGGAAAAAAGAATACAGTCTTCCCTTATTGTCGACATCATTTAATATCTCGAAATAAACGCATCCCAATCTGATGTACCAATTTTTCAAAAGAGAATTTCGGGAGTGACTTTGTGAATAAATCTGCCAGATTGTCACTTGAGCGGATTCATTTGATATCAATTGTCATTGATTTTGAAGATCATGAGTGAAGAAGAATTTGAGAGAAATATACTTTGTTATATCACCTTTAATGTATCCACCCTAAGTTGAGCAATGCATGCTATATTATCTTCAAACAAGACAATTGAGGCTATCTTATAATCAATAAGTCCACATGATGACAGAATATATTAGATCAAACTCCTGAGCCAAAAATACTCGCGACTAGCTTCATATATCGCTAGTATTTTAGCATGATTAGAGAATGTTGCCGCAATCGTCTGTTTTGTGTACCTCCGTGATATAGCTATACCACCATATGTGAATAAGTATCTTGTTTGAGATTTCCCTTTATGTGGATCAGACAAGTATCCAGCATATGTGATGAGCGGATAATTTATACGCTTTTTGGCATTGTTTTTATATAGTTTTTAGTAAGTTTGAGCCACTTTTAGGGGTGTTTTCATTAGTTTTTATGTTAAATTCACATTTCTGGACTTTACTATGAGTTTGTGTGTTTTTCTGTGATTTCAGGTAAATTCTGACTGAAATTGAGGGATTTGAGCAAAACTCTGAAGAAGGCTGACAAAAGGACTGCTGATGCTGTTGGATTCTGACCTCCCTGCACTCGAAATGGATTTTCTGGATCTATAGAACTCCAATTGGCGCGCTCTAAACGGCGTTGGAAAGTAGACATCCAGGGCTTTCCAGCAATATATAATAGTCCATACTTTATTCGAAGATTGACGACGTAACTTGGCGTTGAACGCCAAGTACACGCTGCTGTCTGGAGTTAAACGCCAGAAAAACGTCATGATCCGGAGTTGAACGCCCAAAACACGTCATAACCTGAAGTTTGACACCAAGAAATGCCT
>NC_029779.3:43115967-43116861 GCF_000817695.3 Arachis duranensis | reverse complement strand
ATCAGCCATGGGTGATGCCTCCAGACTGGTTAGCTGTGCGAGTGACAGCCGCACAGGATATTTCCCCGAGAGGAAGAAAGTAGCCACAGTTGATGGTGAACCCCTATACAAAGCTTGCCATGGAAAGGAGTAAGAAGGATTGAATAGAAGCAGTAGGAGAGCAGGCGTCCTTGGGCTCTACAGCATCTCCATCCGCTTATCTGAAATTCCTACCAATGAATCTGCATAAATGTTCTATCCCTTTTATTATTCTTTTTTATTTCTTTATTCCAATAATCACAATTACCCTTTAATCTCCCTAACTGAGATTTACAAGGTGACCATAGCTTGCTTCATACCAGCAATCTCTGTGGATTCGACCCTTACTCACGTAAGGTTTATTACTTGCTGGTTAGTTGAACGGAGTTGTGAGAATAAACAGTGCCCTAAGAGTAAATATATGCTAAAGCTCAAAAGATAGAAATCACAATTTCGTCCACCAAGTTTTTGGCGCCGTTGCCGGGGATTGTTCGAGTATGGACAACTGACGGTTCATCTTGTTGCTCAGATTAGGTACTTTTCTTTTCAAAAATCTTTTTCAAAATTTTTCTTTTATTTTTCGTTTTTCTAAACTTTATTTTCGAAAAAGTAATAAAAATTCAAAAAAAAAATTCATAAAATCATAAAATAAAAAAAATATTTTGTGTTTCTTGTTTGAGTCTTATGTTAATTTTTAAGTTTGGTGTCAATTGCATGCTTTTAAAATTTTTCTTGCATTTTTTCGAAAATCTCATGCATTCATAGTGTTCTTCATGATCTTCAAGTTGTTCTTGACAAGTCTTCTTGTTTGATCTTGATGATTTCTTGTTTTGTGTCTTATGTCGTTTTTCATGTGCATTTTTGCATTCATATTTT
>NC_029779.3:43097963-43115191 GCF_000817695.3 Arachis duranensis | reverse complement strand
GAACGAGATTGATCCCGATCTCCTCATGGAATAGGAAGCACAAGGACATCGGTGCCAACTTACAACCTCAGAAAGAATCATGATACCCACTTACAGGGACGGACCCAGAAAAAATTAATAATGGGGGCAAAAATATATAAAGTAAAATTTATGTATAGATATTTTATTTTATCTTTTTTTTCATAGTATACTCTAGCATAACAGATCAAGAATTAATATGTCGTGGATTTGAACTCCATTTAAGATTCTATCATTGTCCAACAAATTATTATATGTACAAAGTAAAATTTAAATTTTTGACATTTGTTTAAATGAACTACTGATATTTTAAGACATATTCCAAATAACTTATAATTAGCTAATATCATGAAGCTAATTATCACTATTTTTTTAGTTAATTTATTTATTTATTTTAGGAATAAACATAATATAACAAATAAAATAAATATTAACATTTATATATAATTATGTTTTTTATCAAAATTTTTGTGGACTTCTACCTGGTCCGTGTCCGCCCACTCATGAAAATGGAGCAGTTGTATGTTTCAAATACATAGATTTTAAGAAAAAAAATAAGATACAATATATTGGTTAGTAATTAAAGAAGGAATGAAAAACATTGTAGATAAAAATAATAAAACATTTTTTTCCAACTTATGTCAGAAAATGTAGCATCAGCCAATTTAAATGCAACCCAATCAGCCAATGAATTGATGAATTCAGTTTTTTCTTCATTGAATTCACAAATCAATTACAACAAAGCAGTGAATAACACTGAAAATTCTCATGGTACATCTTTTGTTGGTTGCCTATAAATTGCATCATTGCCAATGAATATAAAAAAATAATTTTGGAGTAGAATTTGATGTTATTTTCACACCAATAAAGATGGATGGCATCCAAGAAGAAAGCATACCCAAAACAAAGGAGAAGAAAGCACCGTCTTAAAGTCATTGTAGAAAGCAAACTAAAACGAACTCAAAAGCCAATTAAAAAAAAGAACATTAAAAGAAAACTCAATTAGCAAGAGAAAATATGTGAGAAGGAAAAGAGTAAACAAGACCCTTATTACTCTCCAGTAGAAAAAATAACCGGTCTAATTAAAGACTTAATGGCAGAATCTACAAAAAGTCTTGTAAAAGAACTTTGTTTGATGGATTTGTTAGCACAAAAAATACAACTGCACAACCAACTACGGTAAAATTGGAGACAACATAAATATAAGTCTTCCTTGCAGCATAGTCACTTCCATGAAGGAGGCATCAAAGTCATTACCAGAAGAGACACAGGTCCCGAGGTAATATGTATCACTCCTACATTCTATTATGTATTTTTTTAGTGAGTATACACATAAGAATATGCCATAGAAAAAGACCTCCTCCTCTGCCAATCTAAAACAATAATGAAAGAAGTCGGACTAATTACTATACATTGCTACAATGACGTTGGACCACAAAAGAAGATAGGAATACAATGATAGAAAAAGATCACAAAAAATCTATAAGCACTTTGGAGTAACGCATCCACGCTATCACAAGAGGACTTGCAGAAGACAGAACAATTAAAGTCTCCTCTAAAAAGAGTGAACACGACTTGTAATCCGACTTGACAGAAGTATTCCAAACAATAAGGCACCATGGGATGAGGCTAAATCCCACAAAGTACAAATTCACCGTAGAAGCAAAAAAAATTTATGGGGTTCATGCCCACCCAAAGGGGGCATTGAAGCTAAACTGACCTGTTTGAAATGAGACATGACTTCACATGGACCTAAGAATATGAAAAAGTCTTTCAAGAATTCGTAAAATTCTTGCCTCGGCCTCCAATTCTTATCCGATATAAAACGGGAGAAGAGCTTATCCTATATTTAGCTGTCGTCAACAAAACCGTAGCCGCTACACTATTTAAAGAAGAAGACGTTGGGCAAAAGCTCGCCTACTTCACTAAAAAGGTACCACAAGGAGCTGAGCTCAATTATCAGAAAATTGAGCATGTTGCATATACTTTGATCTTAACATCCCGGAGATTGTGACCCCACTTTCAAACTTACACCATCAAAACCCGAGCTAATCAAACCATGAAGTATATCCTCCAAAAAATGGATATTGTAGTGCAGATGCTACGGTGGGTTGTAGAACTATCCGAATTCGATTTGAAGTACGAAGCTCAGACGGTCATCAAGTTGCAATATATGGCCAACTACCTTACAAAATATACCGATGAGCAAAAAGGATGTTCCACGACTGGAAGGTGGATCATCAAACAAAGATGGTAGAGGGACAAGGATCATCCTTAAGAATGAAGAAGGAACTCAGCAAGAAGAACTCTCATTAAAGTTCGATTTTTCAGCCTCCAACTACCAAGTTGAATATGAAGTCGTGCTTGTCGGCCTTCGAATGGCCAAAGCACTTGGTGCCTTGAAGAGAACAATGTTTAATCAACTCATAAGTAATAACCCAACAAATCAATGGTGATTACCAAACTAAAGATCCTACTATGATGGGGTATTTGGAAAAAATTAGCCAAGTTTTATGAAACAGAGGTCAGGCATATAACCCGAGAGCAGAATGGTCAAGTTGATGCCCTCTCCAAACTAGCCAGTACAAAGCCGGAGACAATAATAAAATCCTGATTCAAGAAATACTATAGCCACCTTCAATATCAAAAGAAGTCAACAAGACAGACATCCTTACAATCTAGGGATGGATAACTCCAAGCGTTGAATATATCAAATTCAACATCCTTCCTCAAGAGTAAAGGGAGGCACGGAGATTAATGAAAGAAGCTCAACACTACACTTTAGTTTGTAATATTCTCTATAAAAGAGGGATCTCAACACCTTTATCAAAGTGCATCCCTACTTCGAATACAAGAGGTTCTAGATGAAACCTATAGTAAAATCTGTGGTATTCATCTTGGGCAAGTCACCAGCAAAAAGTTGTTACGAGTAGACTTCTATTGACTGATTTTTCAGAGCTCACACAAATGATATAAGCATATGAAAAAAACTCAAACTACCACCGAATAATCTCCCTTTCAACATATATATGGCACAGAAGCCATGATTTCCACCGATATAAATAAAGAAAAACCAAGGGCAACATTCTGCAATAAAGTCGGAGCACACACAAAAAAAGAACTCGGCCTCCTTTTTAGAAATTGGAGAGCAAACTCGGACAAGAAAAGAGGTTTTGAGACAAAGTATGGCTACGAGCAGTGGCGGAGCTTGAACAGAAATTTTAAGGGGACCAATATATAATTTAAAAAATAGAAAATAATATGTTGTATTTTTATTTTAGTTACAAAGAAAAAATGTTAAACCAAACATATTGAAATCGTTTTGGATAATTTGTACCAGATAAATAATAATAATTTAAATATTTTTTATATTGATGTTATTTATCATAACATCTTTTAATTTCATCTTTTTTGTTTGAATGATATAGTCAAAATTAAAACTAACTATTTTTAGGATCCTAAAGAAATAAGATCAAACAAATAGTATCAAATTTATTAATTAGTTATGATTATTTAAACTTTTAAAAGTTATATACTTACATTGAATCATTTTTTTTATGATTTATTAGACTAGTAAAATTATTAATAGATGTTGATATTATAGATTATGTATTTTTTTTAAACATTAGTTTTTCTCTTAAAAAAGATATAATTTTTTTTATTTTTATCATTATATTTGTAAAAAAATTATAATATATAAAATATTAAATATGCAAAAAAATTATCATTACAATGATAAATATTAAAAATTATAATATACGCTAATTGATAATTTAAATTTTTTATGGATAAAAAAATTCAATTAAGAAAATAGAAAAATATAAAATAATATTAAATAAATTGATAAAAAATTATTTAATTTTTTAAAGATAATACATAAAATTATAATTGTCTGAAAATTAGCTTAGAAGTTAAATGATCGAAACTTTGAATATTATAACACTAATATTTTTTGAATATCTTAATTTTGTATCTAAAAAATTAATAAAACTTAAAATAACATTAAATTAAATTATTGTCAAAAAGTTAATTATCAAAGTTTATTATAGTTCAATATATTTTTTTTTCAATTTGTAAAATTTCAATTAGGTAAAAAGATAAAAATTCAAAAGCTATTATACTAAATTTGGCATAAAATATTATCAAATGAATGAATTATGTAAGTTTCGAATACACATAAATAATTTTACTGAAAAGATAGACAACTAAATTAGCTAAATAATATGTTTGAAGAAGTATTACTCATTTTATATAAAATATCATGAAAAGCTTCGTCCCTATCCAGATATATTAAGAGCATTAAATTTAAGATAAGAGAATTTTGACATAAAAAAATTTGTTATCTGAATCTTCTTAAAATTTAGTCAAAATCTCATGCTGATACTGTGTTGTAAAATAAATAAAGAATATATAATAAATATAAAATAAAAGAGTTATAAATAAATAATTCTAGTAGTAATATTCCTCACAATTACTATCTCAATATAATAAATATGATTAATATATTTACTAATATATGTAGTATCTTATATAAAATAGAAAAGAGTATCTGATAGTATAAAAGAGGGATAAAAATTTTTATTATTGATCGTGTATATTGTTAAAAATTTAAACCTCTATTTATATACATACTAAGTCTTACTTTTTTAAAATTCATTTATTTAAACTTGTCTTAAAAATTAATTATTCCTTCAATATTGAGAAAGTTGGCCCCAAATAATAGTTATCCACATTTTTATCACAAGAGTATTGGCTTATTCCCAAAAATTTACACCAAAATTCATTGCTGAACCAGAAATTATTAAATTAAAATTAAAATTATTGGTCTAAAATTCTAAATGATAACCAAAACTCAAAAAGTATTTTCCCGCCTTTTGGTCATTCCCTTGACTTCAAGTCTTCAACTCATGAACACAACAAAACAAGTAAACAACGCAGATCCATCATCACTTACCTCAAAATTTAAATTTCAAGTCTTTCTCTCCCTTTTCCCACTCTCTAAATCCTGAAACCTTCAACAACCCGCGGTGAAGCACTCAACCAAAGCTCTTTCATTTAGGGTTTCGATCTCCAAAACCCTACGCCCTTCATTTCTTCCATTTTTATTCCCAATTTTTTATACTTTCGAGCGATGTACATTAAGGAGGTTTGCTTGGAAGGTTTCAAATCATATGCGACGCGAACCGTTGTTCCGGGTTTCGACCCGTTCTTCAATGCCATAACGGGCCTGAACGGTTCCGGCAAATCGAACATTCTCGATTCGATTTGCTTCGTGCTGGGTATCACCAATTTGCAGCAGGTTCGAGCTTCGAACCTCCAGGAGCTTGTTTACAAGCAGGGACAAGCGGGGATTACAAAAGCGACGGTGTCAATTGTTTTCGATAACTCTGATAGGAGTCGAAGCCCTCTCGGATATGAAGACCATTCCGAGATTACAGTAACAAGACAGGTTACTGTTTTTTAATTTGTTGAATTTATCTGTTTCTGATGCTTTTAGATGTTTTGGTTGAATTAAATTTTCTGTCACTAGCCGTTTATAAGTGATCGTTTTAATATTTCGTTAAGTTGTCTGTTAAGAGCTCGCAATTTCTCTTTTGTATACTAGTTATAATTCTGTACATTATTGGCAAACAAAAGTTGACAAAAAATAAAATAAAACTTATAGTATGTAATTTTGAAAAAAAGAAAGCATTATTTTATATGGGTTTTGTCTGTCTAAATTCTGTATATATTTTTTTTAGTTCTGGTTAGTTAAGATCTATTTACAGCTTTGTAATTTCTAATTTTGATACTATTTAACATAAAAGAAAATAAAATGTTAAACTAAAAAAAGTTGACTTATGGGTTCTAAGATTCATAGTTGTGTGAACTGATTTTCTCATTATACTTTTAAGGTTTCAAGTGGTTGTTCACTGCACTGTTTAGGTAACTATTGCTTCTAAAGTCAGATGTTAGTTAGTAATTCTTGTTTTGTATACCTATGTCTTTAATTGACGCACAATGCAGATAGTAGTTGGAGGGAGGAACAAGTATTTGATCAATGGGAAGCTTGCACAGCCTAGTCAAGTCCAGAATCTTTTTCATTCGGTGCAGCTAAATGTTAATAATCCACATTTTCTCATAATGCAAGGGCGCATCACTAAGGTTTTAAATATGAAGCCACCAGAGATATTGTCTATGCTTGAGGAAGCTGCAGGGACGAGAATGTATGAGACCAAGAAAGAGGCTGCTCTAAAAACACTTGAAAAGAAGCAAAGTAAGGTTGATGAGATTAACAAGCTTCTTGATCAGGAGATATTGCCTGCATTGGAGAAGTTGAGAAAAGAAAGGATGCAGTATATGCAATGGGCTAATGGCAATGCTGATTTAGATAGGCTTAGAAGATTTTGTATTGCTTATGAGTTTGTTCAAGCAGAGAGGATTAAAGACAATGCTAGATCTGAGGTGGAACAAGCAAAATCAAAGATAACCGAGATTGATGAAAGTGCTAAGAAGGCTCAGGTAGAAATAAAGGAAATGGAAATAAAAATAGCTCAGTTGACTTCTGAAAAAGAGGCGAGAATGGGTGGAGAAGTGAAATCTCTCTCAGATAAAGTAGATGCACTTTCTCAGAGTCTTGTCAAGCAAACATCTGTGTTAAATAATAAGATAGACACTCTCCGAAGTGAAGAAACCAACAAGGTTAATGTAAGTAGGAAGTAATTTTGGTATTAACTTTGTTTGGTACTAATGATTATAGATTCATTTAAATGTTAAATTTAAAATGTCCATTTTGTGAACCTGATATTTGAGTTTAAACCCTGGATATTTTTAAGATTGTGAAAAGTATTGAAGAACTGAAGCAATCTGTAGAAGAGAAGGCCATTGCTGTTAAAAAAGCTGAAGAGGGAGCTGCAGATCTTAAAAAGAGGGTCGATGAGCTTACTAAGAAGCTGGGTGAGCATGAGAAAGAATATCAGGTACCATAAGCATATATTGGTTTCATGTTCACAACTTTCTCATGTCAATGGGTAGACTATCAGGTTGAGGTGGATTTTTCGTATTCTATTGCTCAAAACTGTTGGCAGGGTGTTATAGCTGGCAAGAGCAGTGGGAATGAAGAGCAATGCTTAGAGGATCAACTAGGTGATGCAAAGATAGCAGTTGGGAGTGCTGAAACAGAACTGAAACAGTTGAAAACCAAAATTAGCCATTGTGAAAAGGAACTGAAAGAGAAAACTAAACAATTAAGGTCAAAGCGTGAAGAAGCTGTTTCTGTAGAAAATGAGCTTGCCGCTAGAAGAAAAGACGTGGAAAATGTTAAGATCGAATTGGAGTCTATTCCATATAAAGAAGGAGAGATGGACGCTCTGCAAAGGGTTAGATCGGCTTTGTTTTGCTTCTATTCACTTCTCTACAATCTAACAGGATTAGCACTAAGATATTTTCGTCTATAAAAAAACTTTTCAGGATCGTGCATCTGAGGTGGATTGTGTACAAAAGTGGAAGGATGAAATACGCAATATTTCGGCATACTTGTCAAATGTTGAATTCACGTATTGTGATCCTGTCAAAAACTTTGATAGATCAAAGGTGAAAGGTGTCAGTTGCAAAACTCATCAAAGTAAAGGATAAGTCCACAATGACTGCCTTAGAGGTTGGATAGCACGATCACATTATATTTTTTTGGTGAACATGTATGATAATATTTATCTGAATTTGTTAGTAAAAATTTATTTATATGTTAATCTGATAACATGTTTACTTTCAGGTTACAGCAGGTGGAAAGTTGTTTAATGTTGTTGTTGACACAGAAGATACTGGAAAGCAGCTACTACAGAATGGCAAACTCAGAAGAAGAGTGACAATCATACCCTTGAACAAAATACAATCCTATAGTGTTCCCGCTAGAGTTCAACAAGAGGCTACTAGATTGGTTGGTCTCTGCAACTTTTATCTCTCACTTAGTTTTTATTTTTATTTTTATTTTTTTTCTTTATCTCATTAATTTGCATTCTGACTGACTTGATTCCTTACCTAACTTTGCTGACGATTTTTCTTACTTGAATTTCAGGTGGGGAAAGAGAATGCTGAAATAGCACTTTCTTTGGTTGGTTATGAAGAAGAATTGAAGGTGCTACTCCTTGAATTTATATTACTGTTCTTTCCCCTAAACTTTGTTAGAAAGATGTTGATTGAAGCTGTCTTGAACACAAAATAACCTAAGCCAAACTCAATAAACTAATTTGATGCTGAGATTGAACTTTTTTTTTTTTATTTTGGATAAATTACTCAGTTTTGTTTTTAATTTGTACTTTTGTTTCAGAGAGCAATGGAGTACGTTTTTGGTTCAACTTTTGTTTGCAAGACCATGGAAGCTGCAAAGGAGGTAATTGATGAAAACCATCTTTTGCTGCTTAGGCCTTCTACACATTACATGTGCATCCCCCCCACACCCACCCACCCAAAAGAAAACCATCTTTTCCCTATTCTTTACTTTGCTAAATGTGCATATCTTCTATGAAGAAGTGTTTGGTGACTACATGCCCACCTCTACATGCTTCTCTTACAATACTATAGTTTTTGTAAATATGCTGTTCTCTTGGATGAGTCTTCATTTGTTTCCACTAGTAGATACTTTGTCTATTTGTTGATCACAGTCATTATTGTCTTAGCATAATACCTTTTGAGGATTTTACTCTCCTATATGCATGCTCAATTTGGATTGCACTTTGTGAATGTTAGGTGGCATTTAATCGGAATATTCATACAACAAGTGTCACTCTTGAAGGAGATATATTTCAGCCAAGTGGCCTTTTGACTGGTGGAAGCCGAAGGTATGCCATTATCTGGTTTCGTGAAAGTGAAAATTAAAGTATGTATTAATTCACTTGGAGAACATATCAGTTGAGATCTTCCCCCTTTGATATGGTATATGTAACTGGGAAAAAGAAAAGAAATTGGAACTCATTGCTCATGGTATTCAAGTAACAATTCCCCCTTAACACATCTTTGCCTAGTCTCTATTCCTACCATGCTTTCACTATCCCAACTTTGGGAATTCAGTGTAGTGACAAGCTCTCAATTTCTTCTGTTATGTTGCCACCAGCCCTATTTTTGTTTTTCCTCAGATATACTCTTGTTAAAATATTTGGCACTAGGCGACATTTATATCTCAGGGAAGTTATAATGTATGATCAATATGAGGGGATCTAACAGAATTCTCATAAGGAAGATCAAGAGAAAACATGTATAAAAATGATCTTGCAAGCTCCTATAAAAGAATTTTTGAACAGGAGTTAGATGAAGATAAATGGTAAAATTGGCAAATAGGAGAATCATGAAAAGAATTAAGCTGAAAAGGTCTTCAAAAACCACTAGAATGAGGAACATTTCTACATAAGTATACCCTCAAGTTTTGAGTAAGGCTATTAGTCTATCACCATGACTAATGAAAAACAAAATAAACCTTGCCAGATAAACTTCCAAGGACTAGCAAGAGTAGGTTTGTCCAATACTCTAATTGAAAGTGTTAAAAATGCATAGAAATTTTTGACGTATTTTATTATGAGGTTCCATTGTCTTTTGTGTAGATGATATTATGAGAAATTGTAAGCATTTCTTGTAACATTGTGCTGGCTTTGACAAAACAGGGGTAGTGGTGATCTTTTGAAGCAACTGCATGATTTGGCTGAGGCTGAGTCAAAACTTTCAGTGCACCAAAGAAGGTTATTGGAGATTGAAGAAAAGGTAGATCCCCAACACTGCTTTTTCCAATAAAATATGGAAACCATAGTAGTCATTCTCGGATCTTGCTGCATCCCGGAGGTCCCAAAAACTGTAATGTTGGGATCCCGGGATGTAGGATGGCTGGGATTTGAACAAAGGTAGAGGGACATTGTGATATATATATAAAGGATAACAAAAAGAGATTGGAAAACCTGAGAAAAATTTGAAGGCTGCTTAAAAGCCCTTAAACAAGAAGGCTCGCAAAAAAACAAGACAAGCCAACAAAAGGGGGTTGGGTGGGTGGGCAGGGGTGCTATTTCTTTTCTAGTAAGCTTATGATTCCGAGATAAATTTCAATCTCACAGTTCTTTGTACTTGGCCTTGAATCTTGTGTAATACAGATTACAAAGCTTCTCCCTCTTCAGAAAAAATTTAAAGACCTCAAAGCACAACTAGAACTTAAGTCATATGATCTTTCACTATTTCAGAGCAGAGCTGAGCAAAATGAACATCATAAGGTATTGTTCCTTTCTTTTCATTCCAAAATTTGACCCTGTACTAGACACACCAATTTTACCTTGATTTCGTCAATTTTTTAGTTCTTTTTTCTTCATGTTATATATCTCTGTCAACATGCTTCCTTTCTTGTTTCTCTTTGTAGCTTGGGGAGTTGGTGAAGAAGCTTGAGCAAGAACTTGACGAAGCAAAAGTTGCAGTAAAAGAAAAACAACTTTTTTATGAAGAATGTGTCAAGACTGTTTCATCCCTTGAGAAATCAATCAAAGAACATAACAGTAGTCGAGAGGGTAGGCTGAAGGAATTAGAGAAAAAGATAAAGTCAATCAAATCCCAAGTGCAATCTTCTTTAAAAGACCTGAAGGTAATTCTCAAAATGTTTTCTCATCATCATGATTCATTTGAAATTATTTTTAATTTTTTTTCCATTAGAAAATTTGAAATGTATTACTACAAGTAAATAATGCCATTCCTAGTGTGATAGTGGGTTCAAATCTTGGAATGAATGGTTGGGCTCTACACAAAGGTCTATGGCTTATAGTCTATTCCTTATATCTTGGCTACACACTGGAGATTGCTTATGCCTGAAACAGAATCTGTACATAATTATAAGATATATACAATTAACTAATTGTATTATAACAATTCCTAAGATTTTATCTGATCCTATAAGGTCATAACTATTTTATTCACAGATTCATAGATATTCTAACACCCATAATGTGGCTCAAGGTGCAACGAAACTTCTGATGTGCCAAATTTGACAATTTTTCGAAGTGCCTTCTTTGCTGACTACTGTCATTTTGGGGATATATCAGCTTTGATCCTTTGACAAGGTAGTCAAAGGCGTAAGGCACCTTTAAGAGAGTAGGGGCTCATAATGCTGCTATTTTTATGGCAGCCTTGATTTGTATTTCAAGAAATTCCATGATCTTTTATGCCAGTCCTGCCCATCTGTTTTTGAGGGACAATTTGGAATTTGAGTACTAAAATATTTGAAGTTTCCAATCTAGATTGTGGAATTCACTATAATTTGCAACTGGTATTTTTCTTATTGTAATCCAAAGATTAAGAAAAGGAGAGACTTGTGATGGATAAATTGTTAGAGAAGCATGCTTGGATTGCTTAGAGAAGACTATTAGATAATGCTTCTCTAACAATTTCTCTAACAATTTGCCTGCTGGTTTGCAGGGACACGATAATGAAAAGGAGAGACTTGTGATGGAAATGGAAGCTGTTATGAAGGAGCAAACATCCTTGGAGAATCAACTAGCTTCTTTGATAACACAGATCAGTAATCTTACATCAGAAGTAGAAGAGCAAAGTTCTGCAGTAAGAATAGTTATTTATATTGTTTAGAATTCTTCGTGAACAAGAGTTGTGGCCTCAAACTTTCCATGTGTAGGTTGATTCTGCAAGGAATGATCTTGATCAAGTTCAGTCACAGCTGAACTCAGTTCGCCTGAAAATGAAGGAATGTGACAAGGAAATCAGTGGTATTATGAAGGAACAGAAAAAAATTGAAGATAAACTTAGTGAGAGTAATCTTGAAAGGAAAAGGATAGAAAATGAGGTAATAATTTATTTTCTCATCTATGCATTTGGAGGTGCCTTGCTAATGAAGAAATTCCTTATTGTTATTCTAGGTAAAACGGATGGAGATGGAACAGAAAGACTGCTCTGTGAGAGTGGATAAATTGTTAGAGAAGCATGCTTGGATTGCTTCTGAAAAACAGTTGTTTGGTAGAAGTGGAACTGATTATGATTTTTCTTCCCGTGATCCTGGTAAAGCAAAAGATGAACTTGAAAAGCTTCAAGCTGAACAGTCTGGGTGTGTTGACGTGATAAACTGACTTACTGTTATAATAATAATAAATGTTTTGTGCAACTATGATTATTATATTGTTAAAGGATTTCATGTAATTTTTCCCTTAGGCTTGAGAAACGGGTCAACAAGAAAGTAATGGCAATGTTTGAGAAGGCAGAAGACGAGTACAACGATTTAATGTCAAAGAAAAACATAATTGAGGTTTCTTTTTGCCCATCTATTTCAATAATTTGCCACATTTCTTGCATAACTGGTTATTCTATCATTGTGTTGTGCAGAATGACAAGTCTAAAATCAAGAAAGTGATTGAAGAGTTGGATGAAAAAAAGAAGGAGACACTAAATGTGACCTGGGTCAAAGTAAACAAGTGAGTTTTTTCCACCACTTCATATATGCCCTTTACTCCATCTATTTTACATGCTTTTCAATTTGGCAATGCCTTTTTTTCCCCAGTGATTTTGGATCCATATTTTCTACACTACTACCGGGTACGATGGCTAAGTTAGAACCTCCAGAAGGATGCAGTTTTCTTGATGGTCTTGAGGTTCGGGTTGCATTTGGAGGTGTCTGGAAACAGTCATTGTCTGAATTAAGTGGAGGTCAGCGATCTCTACTGGCACTTTCTCTGATTCTGGCACTGCTGCTATTCAAACCTGCTCCACTATACATCCTTGATGAGGTATGCTTTGCATGAATTGTGATTCCTCCACCACCAGCAAGAACCTTGGTATCCAATAAAATGCCAATGGCCCTTTGATTTGTTCACTTTGCAGTTAAGAATTTAATTATTGCATGGTACTTTTCTATTTCCGTCCTCAATGTAAATCCAGTCAAAGCAATTTATTGGATATATTACAATAATAATTATTAATTACCTTAAATTCAGCCAGAAAGAATATTGTTAGCTTGAGTTTGGAGATTGATCTATTGAGCTTCTACTTTTGGTTATTGAGAATGTAGGAGGTGTTGGTTTTCAACTTTTCATGTCTTTATTCTCTACTTCTATTATTAATTATTAATGTATAAAAGAATGACCAAATAAAAAAAATTGAGAATCCAAAACTAAAATAACTTGTATTTTATGAGTATTAAAAACAGTTACATCTTTTCCTTTTTCCCCCTCTCTATATTGTATTCTTACCTCGCGAGTTTCATCTTAATTCACTGCCATTCCCCATTTGGTTCATTCTTTCTATATTTGAAGATTTCCTTTCGGAGTTAATTTTCTAATTGTTGCAGGTTGATGCGGCTCTTGATTTAAGCCACACACAGAACATAGGGAGAATGATAAAGACTCATTTTCCACACTCCCAGGTAAACAAAAAGGACTAGTTTTTATAGTGTGGTGTAATTTCCTTGAACTCATTGAATCCTTTATTTTTCTAAGTCCAAAAAATGAAACCCAACCAAATTTTTCTCCAAGTTTATTAATACTAATAACAGTAGTTTGTCTTGGTTAGTTGGTTGACACTCAAATCAGTAATGTTTCCAACAATATTCATTATTTTTTATTTTTTTGAGAGGAACAACTAAATTCATTTTTAGTTTCCAGATTTTCAGAAAGTGTCTGTTCAGCACTCGTTGAATTGAATAACCTCGTGTCTTTTGGTTTCTTGTTTTGCAGTTTATTGTTGTTTCACTGAAGGAAGGCATGTTTAATAATGCAAATGTTCTTTTCCGGACAAAATTTGTCGACGGTGTTTCAACGGTTCAGCGAACTGTTGCTGCTAAGCAAAGCAAGTGAAATATTGAATTTTTTATTGGTTCAATCCTGCAAATGAGTTCACCTTGCTAGAAAAAGAAAATGTTCATTCAACTTGTGAACAACAAACACTGTAAGGCTCTTATGTATTAGTATTTAGTCTCTGTAGAGTAAGAACTTAATGTTGGACCTGGTTTAAGTAAATCCATACTGATCCATTTCAGATGGATTATAATCATCAATGTAAAAGTGTATGGAGAGTTTTGCTGTAAAATATAGTTTAATTTTCTTGTATTCATACCCCTTACGCAAGCCTTAGCCAGTGGTTTTGAAACCAGCCAGCCAGTGCACCTTGCATGAAATGCACCTTGGTTTCGAAACCAGCCAGTGGCTAGTAGTGGTGTATCTAAACGCCCTCTGCGCACCCTTTCGGCACTCCTTTGGCTTAAAAAAATCACTATTCATAAAAATTATTTATATGCAATATATTAAATTTAATATTTACGATAATATATAAAAATTTATAGTATTTAAAATATGAAAATATAAAGTATAAACAACTTAATAAGTTTTTTGTTATGAAAAATAATTTCTGTATTTATTTATATTTTGACAAAGCCAAGCAAGTCTAACCAATTAGTTAGGTTAAATTACAAATATGGATTTGACTAAATAATAAATTTAAGACTTTTATAACAGCTTGAATCTAGACGCACGTGACAGATCAAGTAAGGTTAGGCCGAGCACAAGTCAGCTGTCAATCCTTGACAAATTTCTGACCTCTTTCCACTCCTAAGTAAGAATATGCATTAACATAGAAAGAAGGCAGGAAAAAGGCAAAACAAATCATGTACAAATAAGGAGTGCAATCCCTTGAGGAAAGAAATGTAAAAATAAATGACGAAGATGAGTACTGTAGCTTTTCTCCCCTCAAGAAAGGGGTTGTGCTATGGTGTTGACAGTAATTTTTCAGTACATGCTGAAATGAAGTGACATGAAGGAGCTGTCCAGGCGTGGTTTGCCTGTAGCCACAATGGGGACAATAGCTGATGTGAAGTAGATGGGTGACAGTCATTCGTTAGTTGGGAAAAAATAATTGGTCATGTTTACAGGATAAATTAATGCATAGTTGAGAGATTAATGGATTGTTAAGGGAGATAATTTTTTTTTCTATTTTTGGTATGGCCAAATTAGGGGTGGCAATAGATAGGATAGGTTAAGGTTTAAATATAATCCTAATCCAATCCATAGATTAAGAATATTCCAACTCTAACTCTATCCGTTTTTAACATATGGGTATCCGACTCTACAGACTTAATCCAAAAAAGATGTAGCATTATTATATAATTTAATGATAATTTAAAATAGAATTGACTTTTACGTAAAAAAACATAATAAATTATCAATTAATGACCTTCTCTTAATAACTAAGAATCATTTGTATTTAGTGAGAGATCTTTAGTTCAACATCCACTTAAAATATATATATATATGGTGCGGGTTGGTTGGGTAGAGTTGAGACTCAACCCGCACCCTGTCTTATCTGCACAAGAATCCTACCTGCACCCTATTTATCCGTTGCAAATCGGGTTGAATATCCATGGATAGGATGTATATTGCCACCCTAATGGCCATGCTATCTGGATTATGAAATACTCTTTTGGACATAAAAATCAAATTAGGCCATGAAATGCTTTTATAGTAACAATAAACAAAAAATATAAAGCCCAGAAGAATAAATAATGATAATAATAGTAATAATAATTATTTACCAAAAATAAATAGTAATAATAATTATAAATAAAGCAAACTGTGCAGTAAAATTATTGTTCATACTCTGGCCCAACGACAAAGGCCCAGGTCCAAATAAAAGGCCTAATCTGAAGGATTAAGCCTAACTAAGTACCGACCTCCACGTAAGAAGTCGGTATTAACCACGACTTGGTCTGAAGAAGTCGGATGTGAGATTAGCTGGCAGATAAACACTCATTCAAATGAGTAACCGCCCCTAAAATCTCTCTAACCGCTTCATAAAGCCATATCTTAACCTCCCCAAGATAATGGGGCGGTTAACACCCTAAAGATACGGCACTACTCAAACGGTGGTTATTGGCTCACCACTATAAATACACTGACACCCCTCAGGTATCTCTAAGTCCAATACTCTCTAGACCTGCTCACACCCTTGCTAACTTAGGCATCGGAGTGTCTTTGCAGGTACCACTCCCCATTCATTCACGCGAACAAGTCGGACGGAGTCTCCCGAGTTGCAGATTCATTCGGAGCCCTCCTCCTTCATATATTTGGACCACCCAACGCCATCCATCCTATTTATCTCCGGTTACCCACCGTAACATTGGCGCCGTTGCCGGGGACCCGAGAGATCATCCATTGATGGCGGACAGATCCCATGAAGAAGGCCATGTGGAAACAGATTCTGAACAAGAGAACCTGGACATGAGCAATAACGATGCGGATCTAGCTCTACACCAGGAAGTTAATAACCAACATAGGGAAGGCACCTCCGGAGTAAAGAACCCGAAGGTGAATTCCTCAGATGGGCGCGAATCAGAAAAAGGCGGACCATCCCACGTAGCTGAACTAATGGGATTAGTCCACAGCCGCCTGGAACAATTGGAGCAAGAGCGGAAGAAGCAAAGAGAAACTGAAAAGTACCTCAAAGAGGAGATGGAGCGGCGGAAAGAGTTAGAAAGAAAACTCTTAAAGCTAGAATCTTCCCTCAAGAGTCACAACTCCCGCGACGAACAAGAAGAACAACTCTCGGGTGGAGAGGATCCTTTCAGCGAGGACATAATGAGGGCGAAAGTTTCACGAAACTTCAAAAGCCCTGATATGAACCTCTATGACGGAACCACAGACCCGAAGCATCATTTAAGCAAATGGAACCATGGATCCAAAGCATCACCTGAGTAACTTCAAAAGTCAGATGTACCTGGCCGATGCTTCCGACGCTACGCGATGCAAAGTTTTTCCGACCACTCTATCAAAAGCAGCGATGAAGTGGTTTGATAGCCTCCCCCCGAGGTCGGTTACTAGCTTTGAAGACCTCTCAAGGAAGTTTTTGATGAGGTTCTCAATTCAGAAAGACAAGGTGAAACATGCACCGAGCCTCCTGGGAATAAAACAGGAGGTCGGAGAGTCTTTACGAGCCTATATGGAAAGGTTCAACAAAGCATGTTTGGAGATCCAAGACCTGCCCACAGAGGCATCCATAATGGGGCTAGTCAATGGGTTCAGAGAAGGTCCCTTCTCACAGTCCATATCTAAAAGGCACCCCGTTTCTCTAAGTGATGTACAAGAGAGGGCTGAAAAGTACATCAATATGGAAGAGAATGCCAAATTAAGGGACCTGAGTTGGCGACCTGGACCCCCTCCCTCAACTAAGGAGAGGGAAAGGGAAGCCAAGAAAAAGGAAGAACTCGGTCTCGAGAGGCC
>NC_029779.3:43069019-43088174 GCF_000817695.3 Arachis duranensis | reverse complement strand
CCGACCTCCACGTAAGAAGTCGGTATTAACCACGACTTGGTCTGAAGAAGTCGGATGTGAGATTAGCTGGCAGATAAACACTCATTCAAATGAGTAACCGCCCCTAAAATCTCTCTAACCGCTTCATAAAGCCATATCTTAACCTCCCCAAGATAATGGGGCGGTTAACACCCTAAAGATACGGCACTACTCCAACGGTGGTTATTGGCTCACCACTATAAATACACTGACACCCCTCAGGTATCTCTAAGTCCAATACTCTCTAGACCTGCTCACACCCTTGCTAACTTAGGCATCGGAGTGTCTTTGCAGGCACCACCCCCCATTCATTCACGCGAACAAGTCTGACGGAGTCTCCCGAGTTGCAGATTCATTCGGAGCCCTCCTCCTTCATATATTTGGACCACCCAACGCCATCCATCCTATTTATCTCCGGTTACCCACCGTAACAATTATAAATACTAAACCTAAGATAATTAAATGGTGAAAACACTAAGGAAACGTGTAACAATTTGAAATTTAAGATGTTTTTTATGTTTAATGCAAATTTCGATACAATTATAAACTAGTTTGGAAGTGTTCAATTAAATATGAAAGTTTAAGTTGGTTAATGGGTAGGAGTTAAGAATTAGGATATATGGATTAAGATTAGAGTTTAGGGTTTATGTTATATGTGCTAGGCTTAGGACTAGGGTTTAGTATTAGAATTTTATTGTTTGTTGTATACATATTACGTTTAGGGTTAGGGTTTTAAATTTAAGTTTAGGATTCGACCGTTCGAGGTTTAAGATTTAGGATATATTCCTCAATATAGAAATTAACTTCACCAACACTAATAATCATCATATTTATATGACATATTAATCAAGAGATTAAAAAAAAAAAACAAATTTAAAACACATCTCTAGATGAAGAATATACATAAAGAAATGGAATAAAAATGACAATAAAAAATATATACAAATTAACAGAAAGAACATATCTTCATAAGAACATACAAATAAAGAAGCAAGTCTAACAACAAAAAATATAAGACAAACACCATATTAAGAAGATTAAGTCCATCAATTAAAATAAATATAAAAATAAAAATAAATAAAAAAATAATTTTTAATATAAAAAATTTTTGTATTGTAAAATATTTTAAATAAAAAACATATTAAATTTAATATTAATTTATATATATTTTAACTAATTTTTAAATAATATAATAATTAAAACATATTTTAATATATTTTATACTATCATTAATTTACCAAATTGGTGGGCGGGGCTCACTCTAATAAAGTTAAATTTTCAATCATTTTGCTATCAAAAGTAGGCTGAGCAGCGAAAGTGAGAAACAAGAAACAGTAAAGCAAATAGGATGCGGGAAAAAACCCCCTAAAGTCAATGTTGCTCCACGACGACTCAGCTCTACCTCCAACAGTCCAGCCACACCTCTACCTCCGGCGGCTGCCACTCAGCTCCATCTCCAGCAACAGCATCGCTACGGCCGTCCACCTCCTCCACTGCAAGTTACTAACTAATATTTGACTGTTCTAATAATTGGATCTGAGTTGTGTTTAGAAATTCTGGTTCTTATAGTCAGATTTAGGATTAATTATATCTAGGAATTTCTGGTTCTTGTAATTATATCTAAGTTATGTTTATCCTAATTTTTTCCCAAATATTTTTCAATTTTTTTTTTATTTTATGTTTCAAAAAGCCGTGGATATTCGTGGGGAATCGAGTCAGTCACAATTGTATCTCATCAAATTGGATATTTACATATTACATGGTAATAATTTAGAGAGAGAGAGAGAAAATAAGCAGCATTCTAAGAAACAAGATAGCAGTGAGATTTCAATTGGTGATGGATTCCTTAAGCATGTCTCGCTGGAAAATTGAATAAACCGGAACGCAGCAATTTTATTCAGCATATATGCAGACTTGATACCTAAATTGAATAAACCTGGCTCCTGGCTGCATGCAACGGCATGTCATCCACAAACTTCACCGCAATTCTGTACACCTGCCATCCGGGGATGATCATCATTTTCAAAGTTTTGAAACTTCTAATCCTCAAAATCCCAGTCACTATCTTCCTCATTGCCAAAATCACCGTCATTTTGTTCCCCGTCCGAAGCTTCAAGCTCACTCTGGAAATAACAATCAACAAATATTCAGTTGTCATTGTAACTAGAATAGAGATCATCTTCCATATTTTATTTTATTTCATCAATTCTCCTCGATAGCAGCTTTCAGATGATACGAAATTTGATGTTAATAGGGGAAAAATGCTGTAAGAACTATTTATATAAGATCCAAAGCCAGTACATAAATCTTCTACAAGAAACTATATATTTTTGAGGGTGTCTTACCAGGGTGGATTCTGACATGATCTATACGGTTAAGGTCCTCTATTCCACCCCTATCTTCAGGCTCCAAATCATGAGACAAACCCTTTGAATAATTCGAAGTGACAATAAGTATTGAATATACAAAACACAGAGAAAGCTGATGCTAACATGCAAGACCACCAGATACATAGAGAAACCTGATGATTAAGTAACATCTACCGGGCATGCAAATGATGAATGCAAGTTATGATAAGTCAATACTTACAAGTTCCTCTTTCATTTCTTCTATTTTTCTCCCCAATTCAGTAATATGCTTACTCAGTGCCTACACAGGTCATACAAGATCAATTGAGACATAAAAGATATAGAAGGAAACATACAGATTTGCCATTGACATAAAAATTTGGAACCTCGTGGCGTTGCATGGCAATTGAACGCTTTAATGCCTTTGCCTTTGTTAGAAGGTTTCTTGGCTTTATGGTAACGGGACGCCTATAATTTTTCCCACGGTAGTAAATAAGACAAAATCCTTTTGGAAGTCTATCTATCGACACTAGTATTCCACCACTCTCATATTCCAGTAATCTAGCTGTGTCCTCAACAAAAGCAAAGGTCTTTTGTTTTGTTATTAATTTAACAAGCTCACGATGTCTCCAATGCAAATGCATATTCTCAATGACACCATCAAAAACTCCACGTATACCTGAAGATTATCATTAATAGTTGTTAGGTAATGAACCATTATAATATAGCAACTTTCAAAACAGCTGAAAATTACCCACCAAGTGGCAAGTACGGCTTCATAATTAAACCAACCCTGCGGAACATAGCACGCTCTTCTTCCGATATTGTTTCCTGATCACAATCAGGATCAGCTGGAACCAAGGAAGCTTCTACCTTGGATAAAAGATTTTCTGCTCTAATCTTTTTGGTCTTGGCCTGTTCAGAATTAGAGTTGTAATGATGATAATAATAAGAAGAACAAGATCACTACTAATAATCATAAATAAATGAAAAATAAAAAAACTCAAGTATATAATCTTCAACAATGAAAAGGATTAGAGACTTACAAGAACCAGTTTACGTTCAACTTTTCTGAAAAGCTTAACATTCTTAGCTTTTGCAGACTCTTTGATCATCTTCTCACGTTCTTCAGCAGATATATCCTTTCCCCAGCGTGTCTGAGCTTCATAGAACTCAGCCAATGATCCTGCTTGAGTCGTTGCTTCATCTGTCCCTGATTGAGTTACATCAATGGCTCTGTGCCGTGCCTTCTCCTCATCATCTACTACTTGTTTTGTCATTTCTTGTCTTTCAGCTAAAACAGCAGCGACACTAGTTGGGACAAAGTCCTTCCCGCGATATATTACAATGAAATATTTATTTCTTATCAGCAAGGTGCCTCCTGTTAATTTCTGAACCAGGAAAGAAAAACAAGATTTATCATCATGCTCCATTGAACAATGACTAGGACTATAACCGAAGCTACAGATAACATACCTTTAGCTCCCCGGCCATTAGTTCATTGTTTGTATTCAGGATACCACGCTTAACAGCAATCTTCACAACTAAGCTTTTTTCCCATAGCTTCAGAATAGCAACTGCGAGACCTTGGAGATTTCGATTTCTACCTTTACAAGGTTCAACAAAAGATCCATATAAGTAAAAGGACAATGATTTAATACATTACCGTAGTAGAATAACATTACCTAGAGCAAAATGACAAGGAAGAGCTTTGGAAAGTTTCCTCATATTCGTCAGCTCTGCATCTGTTAGTCTCGGAGGCATTCCAGTTGGAAGAAGTCTAAGGGGAGTCTTATATCCAGGTACAGCAGGAGGAAGTAAATCCGCATCAATAGGAAGTATTCCCGTGCCCCACCATTCGACAAAACGAGGACCTAAACCACCAAGCATCCTGTCAAACTCTTCTTCCTCTGGCGTCATGTTCGCAAGCTGTTCTTGATTCATCATAACCGGCTCACTCCTTTCCAAAGATGCAGGTGTTGGTCCTTCATAGTTTTTCCCACGAAACACCAGCATAACACTTCCTGACCTCCATATAACTAACCCTCTTGTTCTGCGCTGCAAAATGCTACAAGATTTCAGTTCATAAGTTCTCTAAACAAAAATGCTATTGAAATCAAGAACAAAATAAGAATAAGTGAAAGGGGAAGCAAGAAACCTCAACAATTTCATGAGCAGTCTTCATATCTCTGGCAAGAAGCTCATGGAACTTGAGCCTAACAACTTCCTTCTTCCTCCACTGATCATGAATCTTGTCCAGCACGGCCTGCGTGAGCCCAGCTTTGGCCACATTCACCTTCTCCTTCAGTTGCATCCCCAATCTTCGCAACCGCGCCTGCTCCTCCTCCTCAAGAGTCAATTCCGCCAAAGTTGGCGGCTTCACCTTCCTCTTCTGCATCACCTTATTCTCTACCTCCACAGCTTCCTTCTCATCCTCACCTTCGTCTCTATCCCATGGCAGAAGCATGTCGTTAGCTTCATCCTCAGCCAATGCGGTATCAGAACGAACCCAGTCTCGGCGTAGCAAGCGACTTAAACCTCCGGGTGCTTCCACGTTATCGTCGTTGTAGGAGGCTAATCGTAAATTTCGCAAGCGGAGAACGACTCTGTCAATTGCGTTGCAAGGGTTGTTGTCATTCCGCAAGAAGTGAGAGTTGTCGGGGTCAAAGAGGTCATCGGCGGCCGGTTGGGGGAAACGTGGTGAGGGTTTGGGGTTGGGGAATCGGGAAGAATTAGGGTTAGCGGGAGGCCACTTGGTGAGCCAAGTGTCAGATGAGGTGACTTTATCGGAAGGTTTGGGTTGGGAGTGGGTTGGGTAGTTGGCAGAGACACAGAAAGGCCTCAGAATGCTAAGTTGATAAGAGTGCGAAGCAGTTGTGCACAAGTATGAGGTCCCGACACTCAGAGGGAGTTCCGATAACTTAGCAGTACTGTTCCCAAGTGCCATATTAGCCTCTCCCCAGCATTTCTCTGCGCACTCAGAGTGGCACAAACATAGTTATGCATGTGTTCACAAACATATTAATAACAATCTAGTAACAATTTTTAGACATACCTGATAATGCAAAAAGAAATAACAAAATACTTTCTCAATTTAAATGAACAAGAAAGAGAACAAAAAATAACACAATCAGTAAATCAAATTCAAGGAGTGATCTCAAAGTTGGCATCTATATCTTCATGGGACAAATTTGAAGCTTGACCAACATTTCCTTCATTTTAATTTGTATCTATATCTACATTTGTGTATTTTTCACAAATCAATACCAAGAATAATTCATAATAGGAACCGAGTTGTGATCAAGACATTTTTAAAATTCTAGCAAAAAAAATAGAGAATGGGAACAACAATTTAACTGAACAATTTTATTCTGACTTGCAGAGAACATGAACCTCATTTCCAACAACAAATTCAAATATGATAATTTTCAGTAACAAGAGATTAAGGTCAAAAGATGATTTACAGATTTACAGCAACAGAAAATTCAGCTAAGTGATTATTTCAGCAAAACAACAACAGACAACCTTCAGTGATGATAATCAGTAATTCAACTCAATGATGATTTTCCGCCAAAAAAAATTGAGAAAAACCCAAATCAGCCCCTGACAATTACCTCGAAAGACAACGAGGTCCCTGACAAAAAAAAACCCCAACTCGGCCCCTGACAAGAAAAAAACCCAACCCGGCCCCTGACAATTACCTCGAAAGGACAACGAGGCCCCTGTGCCAAAAAAAAATTAATGTTATTTTTTTTGGCACAGGGGCTAATCAGTCCCAAAAAAAATTATCAGGGGCCGGATTGGGTGTTTTTTTTCTTGGGGGCCTCGTTGTCCTTTCGAGATAATTGTCAGGGGCCGGATGGGGTATTCACTCAAAAAAATTAGTTCAGTGATATTTTCAGCAACAAATTCAACTTTTAGCAACAAAGTCAAGGTGCATTAACGAATTACAGCAACAAAAAATTTAGCTAGGTGATTTTTTTAACAAGACAGCAACAGATTCAAGATTCGGTGATGATAATCAGTAAACAATTCCACTCAGTGATGATTTTCAGCCAAAAAAAATTAGCCCAGTGATATTTTCAGCAAAATATTCAACTTTCAGCAATAAAATCAAGGTGCAAAGATGAATTACAACAACAAAATTAAGCAAGAAAGAAAAGAGGAATTTGTTAGAACTCACTAAATCAGGACTAGCTGCTGACGGCGAGGCTCGAAGCAAGAAGACGGCATCGACGACCAGCCCCGGAACGTGCTTAAAATAAAATATAAAATATAATTATTAAAAAATTAATATATAATTTTAAATATTTAAATTTAATGATTTTATTTTACCTAATAAATTATCCATAATTTATCATTAAAAGTTCACAAACATCTTCAAACATTAAAATTTATAACTAATAAAAATCAAAATGCGCATAAATGACAAATCGGAATCAGAAAAATCAGCATAAACAACTCAGAATAAAAAAAATCAGCATAAACAACAATTCAGAGAAAAATTCCAACATAAACAATGCAGTGAAGTACTGCACCACACCACCATCAACAACTCAAATCAGAAAAATCAACAACCAGAATCAACAAATCAGAAAAATCAGCATAAACAATTCAGAATTAGAATCATTGCATAAACAACTTAGAATCATAAAAATTCCAACATAAACAATTTGGCGCATTGAGTTGAATTGAAGATGTAGCACTAAAATCAAAGGATGCCTCAACTTCCAAGGCTAATTAACATCTGCTAAACAAAAATCCTAATTCAAACCTAGTGTTCAAAATTAGTAGAATCAAATCAGCCCTGATCACCTCAGAAGCATTAATAAAAATAAATAAATAAAATTCACCCCGCAAAACAGAATCATATTTACATATTTGGAGGAGTAAAAACTACATGCCAACCAAGAAGTAAGAACATGCCATTTACTATTCTTGACATCAAAACAAAGCACATGCTCTTGATTTGAATGATGGAAGTAGCAGCAGCGGTAGCACAAAGCAATTATATTATATCAGGACAAAAAGCATGAAAATTGGAAGCAATTTCTATTTCATATTTCATAGCTTCCATAGGGCATATTTGGAGACTAATCCTAACACAAGAACACCCAAACGAAATCTATTGGATTTCTCATAATCCTAAGAAGTGACCCTTATTAAGATTACGAATATATCCAAATTTAATACCAAATCCAAATCTAATTCTCGTGCAGCTCTCAATGAGACTGATAAGACAGAGACAGAGTGAGCTCGGAGAGAAACAGAGAGCTTGAAGAGAGACGCGACGGCGAGGAGAAGAACTCCGAGCGCGACGGAAAGAAGAGGGCTGATCGATAGAGACCACTTTTGGCGACGACGGCACGCTTTCTATCACAATCCCGGCGGCGACGACACCCTCTGGCCAAGTAGAGGAGATCAGTGATGGAGACGGTGGCGGCTAGGGCTTCTGGTGGTGATTGCTCTGATAGGGTTTAGGGTTGCCTTTGATCTGCTCGGTGGCCTTTTTGTTTACATAAAACGGCGCCGTTTTGAATAGTAGAAGAGCGAGCCAAACCTTTCAAAAAACGGTCGGGTTCAACCGTTTTGCCGGTTAATCTTGTATTTTGTAGATTGATTTTGAAGAACAACTGAACCGTTTTTGATAATGATATTTGCCGAGTAAATTCCCAAAATGGTCTCTCAGATTGGGTCCGTGCACCAATGTTACCCCTCACTTTTGAAATGCTCTAATTGCACCCTCCAAATTGAGCTCCGTGCGAAATCCTGGTCCTCCCACCCAATTCCGACATGACTCAGCAACCGGAGCGCTGAGCTGGCGGTTTATGATCCACGTAGGCCACCTGAACGACGTCGTTTTGCTCAGAGGGGGTTGATGAATCAGAACAATGTCGTTTTGTGATGAAGGGGAATTGAAAGGTTGCTTGGGGAGAGGGTTGATCATTCGTTAGTCTTTCTCCTACTTCTCTTCAAACGTTTCTTCTCCCTTTCGTCCAGAGAATGCTATCACACTAGGGCACGTTCTGGTTAGTGCTTGTATGAGTTCGTTGGCAGGAGAACGAAGGACGTCAATCGTACGAAGTTGTTGAAGCAGAGGGTATCATCATCGTCAGCTACAACAAGGTTAGAAATACAGTGTGTAGTTGAAGTTTAAATTTTTTTTGGATTTTCATTGATGGCTCTTCATGTGATGTGTTGATTGAAGGAGATTTCATCTTCGTTTGGTGTTTTGTTGAGATTTCTATGTTGTTAGATTTTTTGTGGTTACGATGTTAGCATGGGATTTGAGTTGCTCTATTTTTTTTATGTATCCAACAAGGGCTCTTTCCTCTAATGATACGGTTGTCTAGTTATGGTCAAAAGTTATTGTTGCATGTGTTTAATTTATTTGTTTACTCCTCTTGTAGATGGATGAAGTACTAGACATTATGTTTCATCATAGAGGAACTTTCGAAAATGGTGTGGATGAAAAGATTGGTTACTATCCGGACAACAGAAACTGCCTAGGTGATGTTGAGGTGGATAGGTTAGATGTATTTTACCTGAGAAACTATTATAAGGAGCTAGGTTATGACAGAATGAAGGAAGTTTGGTGGCTTGTACCTGGAAAGAACGTAGGGGAGGGATTGAGGAAGTTGAATAGTGATGCAGACCTAAGAGAGATATGTGAGATGGGTGCAAAGAATGAGGGTCTTGTTGATATCTACATTGAACATGAGGTTTCGTCACCTGAACTTATACAAGGGAAGGAGGTTATGGTATACGTTAATGATCAAGTAAGAGACCTTGGGACGCAAGCAAAAGAAAATGTTGCAGCTGCCCCACACGATGGTGCTAGGCCAAATGATGAAAAGAATCCTACTGATAATGTGAGACGACCTAGGGAGGAAGGGGTTAAAGCATCTGTTAAGGTGCCGATTGAACAAAACTTAAAAAGAAGGACAAGAACACCCTGAAACCAAATCAGACAAAAGTTCATAGGAGGTATTGCCTGAGGTTTGCAACTGGGATAGGAGGCAAAAATGCTTAGAAAAGGAGGCAGGGTAGCAAGATGCCAGTGATGTTGATGTCCTCTAATGAGGACTCCTCTAATTCTGATGATAGTTCAGAAGATGAGCCCTATAAACCAGTAAGGGAAGACAGCTCATCTGATTCATGTGCTGCGGACCCTGTTCCTTCACGTAAGGTAAAGGGTAAGAAGAAAACAAGTAATAAGAGTGATTCACAGGATAAGGGTAAGAGGAAGAATAAGATGAAAGAGAAGATTTGTGTTGATGACGATGCTTTTGTGGAGGATGAACCTGATGTTGAAGTGGATCTTGGATTCGTAGGAACTGGTAAGAATGATGATTATAATGCATACGATATTGGGACTGATTCTGATGGTGCCAACTCTTGGTATTCATTGGAGATGAAAACCCCACCGAATTCTGAAGACGAATTAGAAGATGAGACTGAATCTGATGAGGTGTTTCCAGTTTTTAGGGAGGTGGCTAGGTTTGGGGAGCTTCACTTAGAGGTTGGAATGAAGTTTAATACGAAGTGAGATTTTAAAGAGGCTGTTAAGGAGTACACCATCCAGGAGGGAAGGCGTATTCGATTCAATAAGAACGATATGAAGAGGCTTAGGGTAGTTTGCAAGGTGAAGGATTGCAGTTCGGTTATCTTTGCTTCCAAGGACCGAGACGACACTTGCTGGCAAGTGAAGACTTTCAGAGATGATCATACCTGTGCAAGGGAGGATAAGAACAGAGTAACCAATCGTAACTGGGTTGCTAGTAAGCTTGTGAAGAAAGTGAGAAAGTATCCCAACTTCAGGCATTGTGATGCAAACACCGTCTTCAAGACCAAGTATGATCTGTCATTGTGATGCCTACGTGGACCCTGAACCGCCAGCTCAGCGCTCCGGCTGCTGAGTCATGTCGGAATTGGGTGGAATGACCAGGATTTCGCATGGAGCTCAATTTGGAGGGTGCAATTAGAGCATTTCAAAAGTGAGGAGTAACATTGGTGCACGGGCTCAATTTGAGGGACCATTTTGCGGATTTACTCGATATTTGCCGGTTAATCTTGTATTCAAAATCTTGATCGCCTGTCGATGATAGTGTCTTCAGTATTATTTTTAAGGGTAAAGTATATTTTTTGTTCTTAAAGTTTGGCAAAAATTTTCGATTGATGATGGAGTCGGCGGAAACAGAAGCATGCTTGTGGATGGTGACAAACGACTACATCTTTGGCATCTGCGTTGAGAAGTTAGAAAAATTGGGGAAGAATGAGGATAGGGATTGGAAATCCCATCTTGAGCAGGCTCCGTTTGATTTCTGTTTGAATCTTCCAGAGTCCAGCATGATAAGGTGAACAAATAGAACTTGATAAAGTCAAGACAATAAAAAAGTTTGATTTATACAATGTCAAGAGAAATTTTGTATTTACAAAGAAAAAGTGGGAGTATTATTACTTTTATTAAAATTGTTTACCACTCAACAGATGATATACTTTCTCTGGAAAGTATAAAAGGTTTGATCATAAAACTAATTTTTTGAAAAAGTAGCCTATTTGTATAATGATACAATTCTATAAAAATAGATCTAATAGTTACTTAGATTTTTTTATAATCATTTTTAATAAGGATTGTCCTTAAAATAAAATTATACACTATTGTAGTGGGAGATTTCATATTTTGAGAAAACGTGATATTTATTATGCACTAGGCGTATCTTGCAAAAGGTCAAGCACATGTGCTCAAAAGTTAAGGTGTTTAAGGTCAAAAGAGTTTTAAAAAATACAAATGTGCATTAAAAATTATACACATGATTGATTGGCTCTAGTGCAAGTGAGAATTATTAAAAAGGACATTAATAATCCAAAATATCAATATATATATAATGGTCTTCATTGGATGAAGATTAATAGATCTCATTTATTAAATTATATATATATAGATGGTGCATATAGAGATATGACCATTAAACTGACTCACTCTGTGAATTTCTAATGGTTATAATTACCGCATATTTGTTAATAGGATATTCTCAAGATGAATATAGTAATAGAGTTTCTTTTGACCTGCGACTATCATAGTAATTAATAATGTATTTATTATACTTTGATTTCGGATACTTAATACCCTAAGGTCCTAGTTGAATGGATATTGGGTATGATTTAAATACTTGTAGAATTAATGATTAGTCAATAAAAAATCCGTCAACTCTCGATAAAGAGTTTGAACTCTATGATTATAATGACTGAAATGATTAAAACCTTGGTCAAGGGGATTGAATGAATGAAGAAATGAGTTTTTTAAGTCTTTCACAGTTTATTATAATAATTGTAACAAGTTAGAGTTTGACAATTAAGCCATACTCTAAGGGTTAACCAAGAGTTGGAAAGATGGAAGGAATTATACTTTGTTTTTCTAAGGTTCCTAGTAAAAATATAGGGTTATGTTACGTGTACACCAAAATCAGCCACTAGTATAAAATACATGTTGAAATACAAATACACATTAAAAATAAATGAAACCACATATGTATTTATACACAAATACATTGGTGGCTGATTCTAATGGTTAATTTTAGTGTACAAAGAGCATTTTCCAAAAATATATTACTTCATACTATCGGGTCGTTGAGGAAGTTGCTAGACGCCAACCTTAATTAGTAAATTTAGTATGACTAATTTACTACCCGCTTAATATTGAACCTATGGGTCACACACTAACGAGTGTTCTAATCTTTGCTATAGAATTATTTAATTATTATTTTGATTTGATCAAATAAATAATTATATTAATTCAAATTGAAATATTATTATATTTTTTGCTAGCACCAAGAATATAATAATAATATGATAATTGAGAATATTGAATGAGATTTGAGAATAATTAGTTATTCTATTTCTAAATTTGGATGAGATTCTAATTAATTCTGTTTCAAATTGAGTTATGATATGATTCATAAATTTGAATGATTCAGATTTAGAATTTCAAGATATGATTTAAATTTGAATTGAGAATTAAATTTAAAATTCGTAACAAATCTCATACTATTTATATGTATGCCAAGAGTAGAGGAAAGGTGAGAGAATAACAATGGTTTTTATTCCTTTACCTCTACACACATAAATATATGTGAGCCTAATTCTTGGAGAAGAATTTTATAACATGCAAAGAGTTGCAAGAGGTTTCTCAATTTATATCAGATGTCCATTAATCAAGGAGTTGACAGCAAAAGTCGGTCTCGGTGTGGATACGCATAGCGCCTTCGTATCATCGAAGGGGAAAGTGATTCTTACTAGCGTACACACAGGTATTTAGATCTGATCTATATATTGTTTATTATTGGAATAAAGTTTAAGTACAAAATAGATTTTTAGGATTATTTTATTACTTCCGCTGCGTGTTATGAACAACATGGTAATCCTTCACTCTCTGCTCTACAAGTGAAAAATTTTTTTATAAGATATCTTGTAACTAAAGTGATTCTCAACTGCTCTTTGGAGAACTCTTATGCTGATCGTAGGATCTGTCTTCACTATAGAGAATAGTAGAATACGTGTTCAGTTATCACCTTCGAATCCGACTTTCTATGGTTCTGGCCTAATGTTATTTGCATGCAAGAATGGGACTATTGTATCTCCTCCTAACCTCCCATTTCTCTTGTTTTTGACAATATGCAATGCGTATGTTCCATTTCTCTAAGTGTAATGTGCATCATACTTCAACTGGTCACTTTTTACTATCATATACTCCATAGCTCGCCTGATGCTATACATCTTTACCGCCATCACGGCTTCTTTGTTGTCGAATTGTTGTCCAATCTCAAGATCATGCGTTGGATCATCCTCGGACTCTCCTTAACCAAAAGACCAATCTACATTCATTGCGTCAAGGTTCAACGTTGAATAGTGAGCAAGATGATCGTATGGTCTGAAAATAGTAGACTGGGTTAGCGCAACTTGTGATACTGTGAAGTTGTTTAACTCTTCATCTTCTTCCTCCGGTATGTCTATTGGTTTGGCATCTACATCTTCATCATCAGACACAATATGAACTTAGTAATGATCTTGTTTTGGGTCTCCAACCCAGAACCATCATGACTTTCATGATCTACTTCCAACACACATCATTATAATCATCAGGATTTCTCTCGTCTTGACTCTCTTTCAGTGGCATGTTCAAATCAACCTTTTGATGTTTGTTCTTATTACTGTCGATGATGCATTCTCAACACCAACTTTTGACGATGTCATTATACACATCAAAGAAAAGCAAAAATAACTCCAATAAATGGATGTTTAGAAAATGATTATGCCAACTCCTAATTAGTTGTATGTCTTCTTCACGTACCTTGGTCAAATGAAAGATTGTTAAAAGTCATGTTTACATATAAAAATAATATAAACAAAATATCGAGAAAAAATAAGAAAATAAAAAAATAAATACCTTTTATAAATTAAAGTGTCGTTCACTTTAATTGAATATGTAGAATAGATTTTTTTCACTCTCTTCATGTTTTGTACTCTCACACTTCAATCGGCAAGTATACAAATGTTGGTTGTACAAAAATAAATATAACGAATTCATCTTCATCAAAAGTAATTTTACCATTATAATGAATTAATAATAATAGTATTTCAGATATTATAAAAAATATAATAACAAAAAATTTAGAAGAAAAAAGATGAATATAAATGTGAATAAAGAACAATCAATATATGTGGATATATATTATATGTGAAAAAAAATTTACCGCTGATTAACATAAAATTTGCCATTTAAGTGAGCGAATTTTATAAAATTATTAAAGTTCCTTATTACAGTGGACGGCCTTGTTTCAAAGTCCAAAAAAATGTGTTCTAAAACTTATGGATAAAATTATTTGTTTTGAAAAATAAATATATTTTTTAATTTATTTCGAACAAGATTTATCTTGAATTTTTGTTTTTCGCGGACCAAAGGATTGGCTGGGTGAGAAAAAGCGGGGTTTGCATACGATCTTCAATAACCGAAACCCTAGCCTACGTCTGCCTTCTATCTCCCAGCCTTCTACATAACAAACAAATAAATCCTTTCTTCTCTGTGTTCATATTGTTGATGATGGAGTCGGCGGAAACAGGAGAATGCCTGTGGATGGTGACAAACGACTACATCTTTGGCATCCGCGTTGAGAAGTTAGAAAAATTGGGGAAGAATGAGGATAGGGATTGGAAATCCCATCTTGAGCAGGCTCCGTTTGATTTCTGTTTGAATCTTCCAGAGTCCAGCATGTTGGATTACTTTATCTTCGACTCGAAATTTTTCTTAGTCGGTAAGCAAACCGAATCTGGCACCAAGATCTACCAAATCTCCTATGTCGGCGGCAACACGTTGGGCACATCTGAAGCAGTAGAGACGGGCGCAATCCCTCCGCTACCGACCGAAGACTTCATTTTCCTTGCAAACATTAAAGATGACGTTTACTTGTTGGAGCATGGTGCGGTACCACAGTTAGGAAGAAAGACGGGGTTATGGGTTTTATGTCCCAATCCCCCTCACCCGAGCTGGCATTCCGCGCCCGATCCTCCAACCGAAGTCAACTCTGATGATTATAGTGTGCCTGTTGGTTTTGTGCTAAATGATAAATTCTTTTTGCATCCCCTGTCCGCACCAGGAATTGCATATCTCTACGATCCCCAACTTAAAGCATGGATTAAACTGGAGCGCACATTTTTTGTTCCTGGTTATGATCTTTTCGTGCGTGTGCGGTCCCTTGGGGATGTAGGCGATGGCAGTGTGGTGCTGACATGGAAACTGAAGGCTCTTCGCGTACGTGGTGTGAAATATGACATACAGGCTTTGCTGGTGGATAATAAAGATTATTGCATTCTTCGCCATCAACGCCTTGATGAGTTGTGTGAGGCGATCCAACCATCCTTCTTTGATGATTTTTCCTCTGAGCTCAACTTGGTTGACCTTGGCAACAGCAAAGTATGTGTTACCATCTCTGGTCTCGCAGAAGGCATTCCATCCTTTTGCATTTTAGTAGTTGAATTAGGGTTGGTACAAGAGGAGCAAAGGTTCTTATCTGTGCGTGTACTCGTGAATCGAGTCTTCGATACGAGGCCTTATTTCTTAGATGACCGCGTTCAAGTGCTCTACACCTCCTTTCTTTTCTCCCTCAGAAAGAGAATGCCTCGCAAACATCCATATTCCAAAGGTATAATGTTGCTTTTGTCAGCATGCTTCTTGTTATTCTGTAAGAGTTACCATTAAATTATATCCATCAAAAACATTGTTAGGGATTTGGTGAATAAATTTTCTTTATTTTTTAAAAGACTTGAGAACAAAATTACGTTACAGATTGCATCTCTCCAAGGAAAGAGCCCAAGCTAGCTGGTGGGACGAATCCAAGCAACCCAACAACAGCATTCGAACAAGAATGACTAACTTCAACCTGTTCATGTATGCTTTGTTTTATTGTTGTTCCCTCTGCTATGATTACTTGTTTTTCATTGGCGATCAGATTTTGAATACTGATGTGTTTATTCCGCTATTAAATAAAGTTAGACATGTTAGTAGGATTTCAATGTTCATATATCATTTTGAACTTTTTTAGGTTATAATCTTTTTCATTCACAAAATTGAGAAAATATCAAGTTTTAGTCAAAGAGAATAGATGAATCAATAAGAGCATATGAGTCAAGAGGAATAAGTGATGTATCTATTTAACTTGTGGCTTATTCCTCTTTCTCTTTCTTTCACTCTTCTTTCTTTTTGATATTTTAATATTTTACTTTTCTGAATTTTATATTTTTACTTTTTTTTAAGTTAAGAATTTTCACATAAGGTGTTTGGAATTTGAGATAGATTTTACCTTTGTTGATGTCTTGATCTTTTCTTAATTTTATTGTGGCATTTATAAAATGATATATGATCGACAAACATTCAAATTTGTTTCTGTATAATTTTTAAATTTCATAAATTATTGGTACCATGTTGATTATAATTTATATAAGCCTTTATTGATAAAGAAAAATATGCAATTCCAAATTTCCAACGCAGTTGACACTTTTGCTCTTTTTAAGCCTTTGATAGTCTTTTTCTTTGTAAAAATTGAGCTTTTTTTCCTTGGTTTTAGAATTTCTTTTGGTTAAATTGCTATTAGTTATTGAATCATTATTTCAAAGCCAAGGTTATAGTAGGGGCCTGTTGACACTTAAAGGGTGAATGCTAAGATATGGTAGGGTCTTGTGGGGAAGGAGATGTTGATGTTGTCTAATTATCTTAGAATTCATTTAGTTTATTCAACAAATTATGCTCTTTCTCATTTGTTTTTTGATGATTTGTTTCTCTGGCTTATTTAATTATATATGTCATGAGATTTATTGTTTGTGTTATTTCTAAATCTAGATGAATGAATGATAGTTAACGGAGATCACAGCAAAATTTGAATTTGACAGAGGAGATTATTTTTGGTCTGCAGATTAAGTGTTATATGAAGCAGTTGTTGTCGATTCTCGGACATTGTCATGCTTGGGGTGTGATGTACTGGGATATCAAGGGATCAAATCTTCTGGTGAATAATGAAGGGATACCGAAGGCGTGGTTGAATATAATAGTACATTGAAATTTTCTTAGTGCGGTATTGGTTGGATTTGATGATTTTTATGAAGAATAGTTCTGGTAGTAGTAGCTTCTGCTTGTCAAATCTATGGATATAAGACTTTTAAAAGAAAATTAGATATAGAGATGTCGACTATTTTACATAACATCCTTTTCAGCAATAATTTTTATATTATCAATGGTTGGAATTGTTCTGTTAACCTGCAACATTTTCCAGGTTAGACAGACGGTGGTTGCGATAATGTCAAAATGTGACATAAGGTAAAGATCTGCTACCCTTCCCCCTCCCGAAACCAAAAAGGGTCGTGCAATATTTGCTAGCTGGAGTCCATTATATTTTCCCAGGTTTTGGTTTGGGTTTAGTAATCTCAGGAATAATTCGAGTGCATGATGATATGCTTATGGTTGAATTTCATCTGTGTTTGTGAATTACAGTTCCTTAGTTATTGCTGCAGATTATATATATGCTACCTAGGACATTTGTTAGTTAAGCATTAAAAAGAGATGTCCTACGATGCATGAGATTTCAATCCTCAAGTAGAGTTTCACATTTCTTAGGAAAATTCTTTTTGTTTGTTATGTTAAAATAGTTGGAACTTGGAATTAATTAAGTGCATACTTTCCCTATCTGGCTATAAATCTCGGATTTTTGACGAAAATGTGCAGAGATATATTTATGTACATTAAAATTTTTATATTTTGAATGGTTTTGTCTCTCCTATTCAATAAAAAAAAAACACAATAAAATATTCATGATACGAGATATCTATGTGTTACGGGTCTTTCTATGATGATTTTACTTGCTATTGTTCTAAACTTCTAAAGGCTTTATTATTTCACTTATGAAAGCATTAGTGGTATGTTATTCGTGATCCTAATCAGCAGTAGCTTAAATTCCAGCAGCTCCCCAACATCCTATATTGTTGATGGCTCAATATTATTGTTCATTACGGTCAGTGGTTTTAATGTATAATAGCTTACCTAATAGGCTTTAGCCAGGACTAATTAACCTTGAAAATGAGGTCGACTATTCATTTACAAGGCATTTTTTGAGTTCGTCGAACAATTGATTGAAATTTTAAGACTTTTAATTTCTTTTAAAAAATATAAATAATAGTAAATAGGGGTGTTCAAAACTAAATAAAATAGACGATCGAAATGAGAAAATTAAATTATTACACGTGCATTCAATTATGTAATTATATCAATAAAAATAACTATTTTTTAGGATAAGTTATCGAAATAAATTGTTTGAATACAACATTTGAACAATGAAGACGCAACTATAGAAACCGTGAGAGGGGTATAGCGGATGTCTGTAGCGGTTTCTAAACAAAGAAGAAACTGCAGTGCCTTTGTAGCAGTTTTTTCACAAATGCAACAATGAGAAAACTGTTATAAAATAACTAAATAAATAAGGAAAAGGTAATAAATAAAATATGGAAATATAATTAGATAACCCAAGTAGTAATATTTACTAGAATTACTATCTCAATATAATAGAGATGATTAATATATTTACTAATATTAAATATAAAAGTAAGAGAAAAGAGTACTTAAAATACTTGTAAGGAGAGAGAATATAAAAGAGAGAGAGAAAGTTGTTATTATTGATTGTGTGTTGTGTGAAATGCATCAGATGATGCCTTCTATTTATACATGTAAAATGTATTCATTTTCAACCTTCATTTAATTAAGTCATCCTTGATAAAGAGAGGTTCTTTGAAAATGGGCATCCAACTCATCCCTTATCACAACACTCCCCCTTGGATGACCATTTAGGATTATTGCCTCGTTAAAACCTTCCTAAAGAAAAACCCAGTGGAAAAAAAACCTTAGTGAAGGAAAAAGAGTACAATATCCTTTAGTAATGGGGACTGCCTCATTAAAAACCTTGTCAAGAAAAAAACAGTTGGAGTTATCTTCTGATCAATCAATCCACATGATGACAGAATATATTGGATCACACTCCTCACCCAAAAACACTCGCGACTAACTTCATGTATCGCTAGTATTTCAGCATGATTAGAGGATGTTACAGCAATCGTCTGTTTCGTGGATCTCCATGATATAGCTGTACCACCATATGTGAACAGGTATTCTGTTTGAGATCTCCCTTTATGTGGATCAGACAAGTATCCAGCATCTGCATAGCCAACTAATTGTGACTTGGATCCATAGGGA